>NC_031799.1:67703169-67705509 GCF_001522545.3 Parus major | reverse complement strand
CCACCTCCGCCCGCCGCGCCCCGGCCGCCGCCCCTCTCACCTTGGGGAAGGTGCCCTCCCGCCGGGGGCTCTTCGGATGGTCGAAGTGGCCGCGGTCCAGCATCAGGTACAGGGAGAAGATCACCACGCAGAAGACCGCGCTGCCGAACACCGTGAACTGCCGGCTCAGCTTCATCTCCGCGGCTGCCGGGCCGGCGCCGCTGCCGCCGTGCTGCTCCCGCCGCGGCCGGCGCACCCGGGCCCCTCTCGCCGCCCCGCGATCGGAGGCGAAAGTTCTCCCGCCGCGGCGGGGACCCCAGGCGCTGCCGTCCCCGGAGCGGGGCGACCCAAATCCTTCTCCGGAGAAGTGCGAGAAGTTGCCCCCGCCACTCCCTTCCCCCGCCCGCCTCGCCGGGGCCGAGAGCTGTACCGAGACCCCGCCGGCGCGAATGAGAGGAGAGCCGAGAGTTTCCGGGAGCGGATCGAGTTCGCGGGCAGAAGAGCGCCCAGCGGGGAAGTGGCGGCAGCAGCACCGCCGGGCCGACCAAGCGGCGCTGCTCCCCCCTCCTTTACTCCTCCTTCTCCTCCTCCAGCCGCCTCAGCAGCCGCTCCGCTCCCCCTCGTTGCTCGCACGCGACACCGGAGTCTGGCACCTCCTCCTCCCCCGGCCGGAGCGCTGCTGCCGTCGCTGGAGCGCCCGGAGCCGCAGCGAACAAGCTCCGCGCCGAGAGAGCCCCCGCCCGCCAGCGCCGGCCCCGCCGCCGCCGCCGGAGCGTCGCGTCACGGGCGCGGCTCCGCCCCCGCCGGCCGCACCGCCCCGGCGTTCGAGACCCGCGGCCGCCGCCCCTCCGCTCTCCACGAGCAGGGGCAGCCCCGCTGCCCGCCCCCAGCTTGGCGCGGCGGGGCCCTTCGGGAGATGCCCCGCGGCCGCTCGGAGGCGCCGCGCAGCGATGTCCTCGCTGCTGCCGCCGCCGCCCCGTCTGCGGTCCATGTGTGGCAGCCTCCAACGGGAAAAGCGAAAAGGCTGGAGGAGGAGGAAGCCAGAGGACGGAAGGGAGGGCTGTCTATCTGGGGTCTCCGCCGTTCTGCTTACACCTCGCGGCGGCAGGGGACTGAAGGAGAGGGAGTGCGGGCCGTGAGAAGACCTCCGGTTGCGAACGACCCCGGCATCCGCGTTGTTCAGCAGAGCTCCTCCTCAGTTCTGTGTGAACCCTGTTGCCCGCTAGCACCATTAGGCATGTTTGTGAACCGCTGCCAAGCTCCAGCTTGGGTCGAGCTCTTCTATGTACGAAGAAGTAAAATGTTTCACCATGCTTTCATGCGAAGTACTGCATGTTCCTATAGGAATGGGTCACAGCTGAAACAGGCCGGTTCATGGAAGGCCATTGAGATTGTGCCCTCTGTTTGGCATATTTTAGCTCCCAATTTTTACATATTTAATCAGCTTTGTCTGAAAATGTGCATGCCTGGCATCTGCTCCTGCCCAATATTTTGAGGAGCTACTTAAGATGCACTGGCTGCCATTGAGAATTAGACACATCCTGGGAACATTGTGTGTGCTTCTTTATGAAAGACTGTTATTGAGATATGCACCTATGCCTTAAGGCCAGAATGTATGTGTTAGCACCTCTTATTTTATTTTCTTTTGCCTAGAATATCACCCCCTTCTCCACCCTGCTTGTTCCCTACCCCCCAATTGTCAAAACAGTAATAGTACACAAAATTTTGGCAAATAAATTTCAGTGAATCTTTGCAGGAGCCAAGAAGTTTGTACCATTGCTAAATTTTCCCAGGTCTGGAACTTTTTCTAATATCTTAGAGAACATACTTCAAAGTTGGATCATAATTTTCCATTTCTCCCACTGGGAAAAAAATTGAAGTGCTGGATTCCATCTTTGCAGAGCAGTAAGGATGGCTGCAGTCACTGGGTGTCGATGTTAAGTGCTACTGTAGTTGCTGAGGGGAGGGGAACCTCAGTCCATCCATCTCTTACTATTTTGATGGCAGGGCAAAAGATTCTCAGGGCCTAGAGAGAGATGGCAGGAGCGAGAAAGCTCCTGAAGGGCAGAACAAAGGAATTCCAGCCACTCTGGCCTGTAAGTCAGTTTCTGGCGGTGGGGAGGGCAACTTAAATGCCTCTGTGGATACAAATGTCCTGTCCTATTGAAATACATGTAAATACCTGGGGACAGATGAGGAGCCAACCAAAGGTTTATAGGTCAGGATTAAAGGGAGGGCAGGGCAGGTGACATAAGGATGGGGTTCAAAACAAGCTGCCTGTTGGAACCCTGGGCACAGAGAATTTCATGCTTTCTGTGCTGACAGGCACAGAACCACAAGAGAACACTGTGTTTGACATGA
>NC_031799.1:67698619-67702789 GCF_001522545.3 Parus major | reverse complement strand
CATACTGTCTGTGAGAATGTAATATAGATAAGGGAAAATAAACGACTGAGTCTGAACAGGAAGACTGTCTCTCACACCCATTAATCCCAAAAAAAAAGGAAAAGATCCCAAAAGAGACTTTTTACAAAGTGGTGCTCGTCCTGTGAGGAGCTCAGGGTAGGGACCTCCCTGAATAAAAAGAGAAAAAAGAAGGCAGCGGAAAGCTGGAAAAATCTCTGGGAAAAAAAGAGAAAGCAAAACGACGACACGGGGATCCCCAGAAGCTGGTGAGACGGAGGAACCAGAAACCCCTGCTGCAGGACGGTCACGGAATAAGGGAACCGAGAGGAATCATCTGACGGCAAAAGTCAGGTACGCTTCAGGGTTAATCATATTTAATTACGGGAAACGTAATGTCCAGATCACAGATGCCTTTAATCTCCTAGAATCAATGATAAAGGAGCATCCCATATCTGATCCAAAAAGCAGCCGAAAGAACTCCTATCTTGGGTACACAACCAATTTCCAAATGCAGACCCAGGGCGTAGGTGTGGTGCAAATAAGCGAGGTACTCGCGGTGTCCCAAAACCACCCCGAACAGCAGAAGGCAGCGCGGGAGGAGCCCCGCCTATTCCCTCTCAGGCAGCGTGAGGGAAAACCCCACCGAGCGGGGCATACCCCAACCCTGCAAAGCCACTCCCGGGGACGCCCTGAAGTATTTGGGACCAACCCGGGGGTGGAACCCACAGCAGACTGAGAAGAGAGAGAGAGGAAGGACAGCTCCACCGCCTTTCGGGAGTGGGGGGGCGGGGAGGGGGGGGTGGAGGTCAGCCACGGAGCATCCCAAAGCGGCAGGCACGGCTTTGCCACAGGTTTTAAAAGCTCCAGACACGCCTTTGCCCCAAGCCAACCCAGCGGGGGTCCCTCTCGGCGCTGCAGGCAAGCCCCCGAGCAGGAATGTGCCCCCCCCCAGTTTGAACTCGGCGCGGGCTCGGGCGGTTCCCTGAGGCACTACAGCACATGCCCAGTACAGCGAGCTGTGCAGAGACCTCACTGCGCATGCCCGGACCGGGCTCTCTATGGAGCATGCGCACTGCCAGCGACGCCATTTTGTAACCACCGAGGCTCGCAACCTCCAACAACAGCGGCTCCTCTGGCCGCTTCTATTATTGCAGGGAGAAGAGGAGAGCAGGACGAGCGTTTAATCACCAAAAGCACAAACACAACAGCGAGATAAGGATTTTCCCCCAGGAGAAGAGACAGATTTGCAAGATGCAGGTTCACCGGATCCAGGAAGAGACCCATCAAATTTTAAATCAAGGGAATTTTCAGGAAGAAGTTTAAAATCAATCAACTGGGTGGAAGTGAGAAGAAAAGCTTGAAAGGGAGGAAATTTCGACCTAGCAAAAGACTAGTTTATAGCCTTGCCAATGCTCCAGCACAGAATGAGATGAAGGAAGCTCGTGGATTTTTAATCTTAGAGATCCCCAAAACCAATCTTTACAATGCTAGAGATGACATCATAATCAGAGCCAGAGTGAGATTGCTAACAATAGCAGGCAAAGATTTTTCAGTGTTTTACCTACCATTGAAAAGAGAATATTTCTATGGGCAATGCAAAAATCAGAAGATTTACAAATTGCATTATTGAATTATTTAGGTGTTTTTTCTATCCACTTTTCAAGTAAAAACTGTCGCAAATGAAATTGAGCTTCAGAGAAAAGCTCATGTTGAGTGAAATGTCTTTTGTGTTAATAGTATCAAAATTAATTAGAAAGCTTATGGAAATTGAATTTAAATTTTGCTATATTTAATTTCATATAAGTTTAGTGTTGACAAGATTAATCAAAGTTTCACTATGTTTAGGTCTGAGCAATGTTTAAAATTTTTTTCTTTCAAATTTCATTCATGTCATGTTTGGATGTTGTTTGATCTAAATTGTCTCAAGTTTTGTTAAAAGACGCTTATCTAAACTGCAAAATATAGTTATTTTCTTTTAGAAATTAGATGATTGAAACAGCTGTCATGAAACATTGATAGACATGTGCTTGTGGATGGAAGAAGATACAGTCTATTGCATCCTTGATTTCATCAAAGATTTTATTGTTCATTACAATCTCTACTGTTTTTGACTTTTATAGGCAACATGGAAGAATAGTGACTATTATTAATACTAAGATGTTTAAAAGTTTTTTTATTTTGTTTCATTTCTTGCTATTGATACATGAATGTTTTATAAATACTATCTTAACTTCCTCAGATACCTGCTGCTGATACATTCATTGTATAATGTGAATGTACAGATTTTTTATGATGAGTATTATTCATAAGGTATCATTATTGTATTTACAGCCAGCTTCTCATATACTTAACATCTCTCTGTGTGATCAACTACAGGACACGTGTCATTGTCATTCTCAGGATCCTTCTTTTGTTCTTTAGCTGAAAAATGCACCTCTGAACAAGCTGTTTAGCTAACCCTGTGCAGGTTTCTCTCATTCTTTAGTCTCTTTCTTCTTGTTTGAACAGGGTTGTTATGGACTTAATCCAGTGCAGCTCATGATTTTTCAGTATTTCCGAAGTTAAGCTTTGAAGAGAACCAGCTACTGGATGTTTGATTAGTTTCTAATTGTTGAGAGTCTTGTTTTTATAAAAATGAGTTAAGAGTCAACTTTTCAGTTTAAAGCCTAGACCCTGTCCAGGCCTTGACTGTATCTGGATGGAAAATTTGCCAACAGACCCAGGTGTTTTTTTGCATCAGCTGTTGCAGACTCTGGGATGATGGTACAGTATTTTAGTGAGTGATAATCATCTAATTTCACATATGTTACTAATTGTATCAACTAATTCCTAATTGCTGTAAATTTCTTGTTTACTGTGTGTTTTGTTTTGCTTTGATGTTTCTTCATGCTCACAACAAAAGACATGCATCTCATCTTTAAAGACACAAAGGGAGGCAGAAGCAATGCCTCAAGTGAGTTTACATAAAACAGAAGTTGATCAGAAACCCAGAAACGGGACATATTAAAAGTCCATTTTCACTAATAACCTGGGGCAAAGGATATGTTTGTGTTTCCACAGAAACTTCGACTAAAGTAGATTTCAGTGAAGAGTGTGAAGCCATATCAAGCACAGAAAGACGCTGACAGCTCCAAGAGCAGAGAAGCAAGCGCACAGACATGAGCTGCATTGAGACCACAGCTGATGACAAACATCTTTTGTCCCACATGCAGAAGCTGTGAACCTTGGGTTGCCAGTGCAAGAAGTGTGGGAATTGGTATCATAGAGCCTCGTTGGCAAAAGCATGATATGGATCGTGTTACAATTCAGAATTTCATACAAGGTGTAAGGCCATCAAGATTTTAATTGTATCAGGTTACAAGGAAAAAAATAGTCTTCATCTCCAGTCTTTGGAGAAAGCTGTGGGGAGAATTAAAAGAAGTCAAAATTTGCAGACTTGAATGTAAAAGAAATAACTTAGTGCCTTATATTTGACTTGTTCCAGAACAGAATTGGGAAAAGACAAAAAAGGAATGTGCAAAAAGGTTTGCCTGGAAATTGAAAAAAAAAAAGTGCCTTGAATCAAAATAGAACCCAAAGAGAAACATGAATCTAAATCAGATATCATACTTGTGCCTTATTACTTCATTGTTTGCCTTTGGTTACGTGATCCTGTCTGTGAGTCAATAAAAAAAACAGTGTTTGGGTGACCTTGGCCAATGCATCAGGCTTGGATACCATTTGACATATTCAAGTCCAAAAAAGCCATTCTCAACCTGCTTGGCTGGCTTTCTGGTAGACAATTGGCCAATACCAAAAGATGTCTCTCCAAATCTTTTACAATTCATTATGAGTCTCAATGAGGGATGGGGTGTCAACCAAATTTCTCCCCGAGGCACCCTAAGAACCTTAAGGACTGGAAATCTTTGGCTCAGTGAAAATGATTTTTTGCATAATATTTGACTTTCCTGAGTCAAAACAAAATAAAGACAAAATCACAGGTGTCAGGCCTTGTCTACTTCAGTGTATCCAACAGTGGTTTGATAAGGCTGTCAAAACAGTGTTTATGGTTCAAAACAGGAGGGGGAGATGTTGAAACCCTGGGCACAGAGAATTTCATGCTTTCTGTGCTGACAGGCACAGAACCACAAGAGAACACTGTGTTTGACATGAAGCCATGGAAAAGGCTTC
>NC_031799.1:67625100-67698234 GCF_001522545.3 Parus major | reverse complement strand
CATACTGTCTGTGAGAATGTAATATAGATAAGGGAAAATAAACGACTGAGTCTGAACAGGAAGACTGTCTCTCACACCCATTAATCCCAAAAAAAGAGGAAAAGAACCCAAAAGAGACTTTTTACAGCTGCCTGACTAGGAAGTCCAAGGAGATGTCACTCCACAGACAGAGAAGAGCAGCCTTATGGTCACAAGCCCTGGTCCTCACAGGGAACTTCAATCAAGTCTGTTGGAGGAACAGCAGAGTACAGGCAATCCAGGAGGTTCCTGGAATGCCTTGATGAATACTTTCTTCTCTAAGTTATAGAGGAGCCAGTGAGATGTGCCATAGTGAGCCTTATTCTCACCAACGAGGAGAGGGCTGGAGTGCGGAGGTGGGAATATGAAGCTCAAGGGCTGGAGTGACCATGAAATGGTGGAGTCCAAGATGCTTGGGGCAATGAGGAGGGTGCACAGCAAGTTCACCACCATGGGCTTCAGGATAACTGACTTGACCTGTTCACAGGGATCTACTTCTTAGAGTATCATGGGATAAAGTCCTGGAGAAGGCACGGGAAAGCAGGTTAATAGCCAAGGGTCACCTCTTCCAAGTTCATGAGCAATTCATCCAACAAAAAGGAAGTTAGGAAAACCCACAGGACACCTGCATGGTGAACAAGGAGTTTCTGGGAATTCAAAGGAAGCCTATACAGGGTGGAAGACAGGTATTCTGAGAGAAATATGGAGAACTAGTCTGAGTACCCAGGGATCTGTTAGGGAAGATAAAGCGCTGATAGTATTAAACTTAGCCAGGGACATTAAGGGCAAAAATAAAAGCTTCTGTAGGTATGTCAGTGGAAAAAGAAAGAATAGGGAAAATGTGGGGGCCTCTCCAGAAGAATATAGGAGATTACCTGGGACATGGAGAAAGCTGAGGTACTTCATGACTTATTTTGCCTTAGTCCTTATTGGCAAGTGACTCCAGCCTCACTACCCAAGCCACAGAAGGCAAAGGCAGGGATAGGTAAAATGAGGAACCACCCACTGTAGGAGAAGATCAGATTCAAGAATATCTAAGGAAACTGAAGGTACACAATTCTATGGGTTCTGATGAGATGCATCCACAGGTCCTGAGGGAACTGGTGGAGAAAGAGGCTAAACCACTGTATTTGAGAAGCTGTGATGGTCAGGCAGGGTTCCCAAGACTGGATCAACCTCATTTTTAAAAGGTGAAAAAAAGAAGGCTCAGGGAACAACAGGTCATTGAGTCTCACCTCAGCACCCAACATGATCACAGAGCAGACCCTTCTTAAAACTATGGTAAGGCACATAGGAAATAAGGAGATGACTGACAGCCATCATGTCTTCACCCAAGAACATTTCTGGGAAGAAGGACTTGAGGTGCTGGTGGATGAGAAGCTTTTCATGACCCAGCAATGTGAGCTTGTTTTCTACAAAGCCAAATATGTCCTGGGCTACGTTAAAAGCGTGGCCAGCAGGTCTAGGGAGGAGATTCTTCCCCTGTGCTCAGCTATCATGAGACTTCACATGGAGCATTTAGTGCTGGGACCCCCAGCGTAAGGACATGGACCTCCTGTAGCTGTCAAGGGACAGCCACGAGGGTGGTCAGGGGGCTGGAGATCTTGTCTATGAGGACAGGCTGAGAGAGCTGGGGCCATTTAGCCTGGAGAAGAGAAGGCTCCAGGGAGACTGTATAGCACCTTCCAGTACTTAAAGTGAGGCTACAAGAGCTGGAGAGGGACTTTTCACAAGGTCATGTAATGATAGGGCAAGGGGACATGGCTTTAGAGTGAAAAGAGTGTACCACATTGCTGTCAGGGAGCTAAGAGAACAAATGTCATATCCACAGGCCTTTTGAACACTTCCAGACAGGCAATTCCACCACTTCCTTGGGCAGCCTGTTCCAATGCCTGACAGCTGTAGAAGTAAGGCCTGGCGCTTGGAAAATATCAGAATGTAACGGAAAGGTAGTAACCCCCCCTTCTCATTAGTATGGTAATGACTCCTGCAATTAGCCAATAGCACCTAGCTGTGATGAAAGCAGATGGGAGTAACACAGTGACCCTAGGTTATAAAATGTCAGATTCTCCAGCAATAAACGCCATTTTTGCCATCCATCACATTGGTGTCTGTGGGTAATGGACCAAGTGGCCTGGGGAGACCACCATGCTGTTCCTTGAACCAGGGTGTTTGCCTTGCTTAAAAGACAACAACTGCCCTTTCAGGGAAGAAATTATCCTTTATATACAATCTAAACCTCCTCTGGCACAACTGACTCTGCTTTTTCTTGTCCTGTCACTTGCCAGGGAGAAGAGACTGGCCGCCATCTGGCCACAACCTCCTTTCAGGAAGTTGTAAACTGTGATAAGGTTCCCTTGAGCCTCCTTTTCTTCAGGCTGCACAACCCCAGCTGCTTCTTATCAGACTTGTGCTCCAGAGCCCTCATCAGTTACGTTGCCCTTGTGCTTGATCCCTCCTGCCCTAGCTTGCTTTTTTCACCATGCTAAGCATTCTTATTATTCTTAGTATTCTTCGGAATCAGATTTGATACAAATAGACATAGGGAGAGACAATTCTTAGTTTCATTTTCTTAAGAAAGTCAGCTTGTCTGAGCATACACTCTTTTTTGTTTTCTGCTTCAATAGCCTTTCAAGTTCTGGATGCAATAACCTATATTTGACAAAGATGTAATATTAAAAGCACTTAATTTTGATGTTTCCTCAATGTCAGATCAATCACTTTTATTTAAATACAAATGAAAAATCAACCAGGAAATGGTTTGGCAGTGCCTCATTGCCTACTATTAGTATCATGCTGCAGTACTTGACATTTGCATTTATTGAAGGTGTAAGGCTCCAGACTGCAAAAATCAATCCACTTTCCAAGCAGTCAGGTCATTCTTCTCTAAAGTATTAGGAGCTAGTAAAGGAAAATGAGACACTGCTTTCACCTACATTGAATTTATTTGCTTATTTTTTGTATATAACTTAATGTTAAATGCTCATGGCTTAAGAATTAGACTGCATTGACCTAGTCTTGATTTTGAAACATTCTGATGTATATTGATCTTGAAACACTATATAATAGAGTGGCGTATCAGGCAATTAACAAAGCCTCTTGCATTTTCAGACCTGAACTGCTGCAGAGATTTGATTTTTATAAGGTACTTGAACATATGTACAAAGTATATACATGTACATATATATGTATGTATATTCTTTTACATACAGAACTTGCCTCTAGCTGCATTTAGAGTGCATTGTTATAAATATATGTTTAGTTTATGTCTTTATTTAACAATACTTCATTTAGAAGGGGAAAAGCATTGTGGTGCTTCTCTTCTAAAATCAGAATGTTGAAACTCTATGTCTGCAGAAAGTTAACACAGAAGTTGACAATCCATTACTTCTGTTATCCTGATAGTCTCTCATTCATTATATTAATCTTATTAAATAGGTTTGTCTTGGTTTGAAAAGACAAGTGTCTGCTAAGGAAGGCAGAAACCTCCCTTGACAGATGTGGTTCTGTTGAAGCACTGATCCTGTAGAAGGGTGTAGTTTTCCTCTGAACGTCCAGTGCTGGTGTAGATGGGTCTGGTCTCTCCTCTGGGAATCCAGTGGGGAAAGGCTGCCTGTGGTGTTCCAAGTCTCAGATTATATCCAGGTAGGAATGCTTGGCTCCTCCCCCTGGGTGGAGCATCTCCCAATGGGATGATGTGATTTTATCAGTCCTGCAGGGAGACTCAATGGCCCATTAACAGAAGATATCCCCTGGAGGGAGGATGGGTTGTGGAAGAGATAAAGAACACTGCCCCACCTGGTTTTAACAGATGGTAATAGAATACTTACTTTTGGTTACATCTTGCATTGCAACCCAAGACAGGGTTGCACTAAACTGGAAAAGAATAGAATAAAACACTGTTGCACAGATTGACAAATGTCTCTTTCATGGAAGACCTTTTATTTTTCTACAAACAGTGCTAACTATACTTAACAGTCCATTCAGAACTTCTTGATCCCCCTTACCAGGTGCTGACACATTTCCAAGCTTTTTCACAAATCATATGACTTAACCTGTGTAAAGGATGTTTTCCTTGAGTGCTGAATTAATTTTTCCTAATGGATGGCCAGCTTGCCCACTAACTGTAGGAAGGCCTCTATTGGGGAACTTTGAATTGAACAGTCCTGCCTAAATCTCAGGTGGGTCATAACACCTGGATTCCAAAGGACAGAGAGCTCCACAACATGTGTTAATTGGCTGAGCATGGCATGACAAAAATCAACAAGTTACCTACAAAAAGCTTAGAAGTAATATGTGACAAGCCACATGTTTTTAGCACTGGCTAAATGTGTGTTATGAAAACTTCCTGAAGTTATTACAGACTTATAATATGCCATTCTATAACAAGGAATGGTCAAATCAAGATGTTAACAAACAGCAAAAATTTTTTTATTGAGCAAGTCTGTTCATTCATGATGAACATGATGAATCTAGTCATTATGCAATGTATCAATGCATTTTTACAAAGCATTAGAAAGAATGTTTTCTTTCTTTGCTGAATACTACTGGATATTTGGTTTCGATTTTTACACTCAGTCATGTCTTAAACTATTTGGCCATTCCCTAAAAAATGAAAAAAAAATACACAAGAAAAAAAATGAACAATGTATCTGTTATTACATGTATTTTATTTTCAAAATAAAAGCTGTTTCAGCATAAAGCAGAGATCAAACAGAGATACAGCACTGGCTATAAGAGTAAGGCATGGGCTGAGCTAAGGAAAGAATATTTTGGGGGAGGGAGTTCTTTCAGGGTCATTCAGTTCTTAAGAAATACAGTCATCAGTGCTGTTATGTAATACTAGAGTTGCAGCCCCAAAACAGATATAGACAGTTTTCTGCATCTCTAAGTATCCGAAAAGTACCAAGTTCCATCTCTAGAAAGCATAACAGAAGGGGAGTATTTAATTAGAGAATATAGCATTATCCTGATTATTCTCCAGATTATCCACAACTGGGAAATCATTCTGGGAACTGCAAATATTTAAGTGCAGATATAGTCTAAGGAGAATAAAACAACAAGTGTGTGAGGATAAAGTTCTGTTTAGCAACATCGAGGCAAAGAGCAATGTCTCAGATATATCATATAAAGTTAGACTGAAATATCAGTTTCATTTTCTAACTAACTAATATTGAAAAATATTAAAAAGAAATGAGTAAAAAAAATGCTCATCAGGGCAGCAACACTATACCTTTAAAAAAAGCCAATTGCAAGTATAGAATTAATAATATCTGCTTCAGAAAGTCTATTTTGTCTTAGTAAGTCTAGTAAGAGAAATAAGTGTTAACCAAACTTAGCTTATGTTTCACTATGTTGTGATATATTTATTTAAAATACAGGCTTGAATACGTGACTTAGTCTCTAAAGCATAAAAGATTGACCAAGTATCAGTCACCCACATTAATGCAAAGATTAAATGTATTAGAGAGATGTCTTGATCTTTTTCAGAATTTAACTTGGGGGTAAAAAAAAGCTAATTATTACAGAACATCATTACTGCTCCTATGCATGTTTTGAATCCACAAGTTTGAAACAGTGTGCTCTAAGAAAGAAGCCAGACATATCTACAACTCTCTCACATTATGCAGCAATGACCTAAGCAGCCAGGACAGTCCAGAACTACATTTGACAGTGAATATTGTAACATATTTGGAACTGATGCCTTGTAGTACATGGGAATGTGCAATTTCATGACCCACCTTAACAGAAAATAACTGTTAATTTCTACATTAGTCCTAGACCTTTATTTGAAGAGATAATTCACTGTAACTTCAAATGTAAACAACCCTAATAATATAGTAGATATTTCTAATAGAGGAATATACAAACTAATTAAACAACATACTAGTTCAGTATACAAACTAATTAAATCACAGCATATATACAAACATACTTTTCCTGGAATAATGTTGACAATATGGAACAAAATTTGCATATATCTATTGCTGCTTTCTACCTATTGAAAATAAAGCTTCAAATTGGAGAAAAAAAGTATGGTGTATTTTCAGATGATATTCTGGTTCTTATTTTTTCCTTTGATCACTTTCCAATCCAAGTGAAAATTATATTGTGAAGAGTATTACAAATAAATTTTACCTTTTGAGAAATAATTTTTCTCTTTATTAATACAGTCGACTAAAGGAGAAAAAAAGGTTATGAAAAGTTGTCACTAATGTTTGAGGTCTGTAGAAGACAACCAAAAAAAATTTCTGTAGGCAGCTCAGCTGCAAAGAAGTGATGCTATTAGAAGGAAAATACAAACAAATATGGGCAAAACCCCCCAAGCATTATGCATATTCCACTATCTGTATTTCTTCTCACCAATCTAATCCAATCCTTCTTGTCTTCCTAAGTTACCCTAAAAATTCCTAAAATGCCTAGGTTTTATGATGCTCTCACATGTATCTCACAAACATGCTAAAAATTAATTCTGACCAAACAATTAACAATATTACACTAAGCAAAGTGATAAACAGTAAATTCCCACCTTCTCCAAGCCCCCACTATAGAAGGGAAGTGCTTTCCACACTCTGGCTGCTGCTCTGGGCTGTTTGGGGCTGAAGGAGGTATTGGCAGCCTTAATGCTGCTTAGGTAGCTGAGATTTCAACAGAAACTCTTGCAGTAAATGTGTGCATTTATGTGGACACTACAAAACAATGAATACCTGAACAGTAATACAGAAAAATAATGAACTTTATCAAGATGAGAATACTATAAAGTAATATAGTATAAAACAGAAAGAATGCCCATTACTGTGTCGAGCACCTTGCAACTTCTTCCCACCAGCCCATTTTTGATTTTAAACTGATTTGTCATATGTAATACATAGCACAAATAAATCCGTGCTAAAGTTATAATTCTGTCTGATAAAAATCATAGCATATTTCCAGGAAACCTTCTCTGAAGAGATTATAGTGATATGCAGCAAGGCCAACATGAATATGTGTCTGCAAGGAGTATATTTCCAAGAAACCTCTGTCTGGTAAGATTGTAACTCATGAATATTCATCTGGAAGAAGTGTATTTCCAAGAAACTGACAAGATTACAACACATACACCCTGAACAACATGAATATTTGTCTACAAGAAGTGTATTCCAAAAGACCCCCAAAAAACCTGAAAACATATGTGATAGATTTGCATTTAAGAAAACAAAGAGAAACACCCAAAGTTAAAACTGCTGGAGGCTGGTGGGAGTTTTTCTCCTGGCCAACGGCTGTCCATTTCTAAGAATTGAGAGCAGTTTTAACCATTGAAAAGTGAGATCAACCTGTGAACACCACCTTAAGACCTAAGCCTGAGAATTTCTTGGTCTCTTTGTTCCCTGGCTGTGAAAGGTAACAGAGCTGGCCTCCCGTTCCCTGCCCAGACCATGCGGCCCAGGCAGGGACTGGGCTGGGCCCAGCGGCTCCCGGCCGGGAGATGGGGCCTGCGGGGCTTGCCCCGGGCTCTGGCCAGGCCAGGCCAGTCCCTGGCTCAGCTGCAGTTTTTGCTGTGACTGAATGCACCAGAGACTGCCGAGTAAAGGAAAAAAAACTCTTGACCTGCAGCGTGCTGAGACAGTGGCCACACTCTCCAGAGCAGCCATGAAGAATCTTCCATCGCAGACAGCTCCAGCTGCTGCTCTGGCAGAGATCACAGAACCATCGACAAAGCCTGGGCAAGATTTTAACTTTTTCATTACCCAGATGAGACTTCCAGATTAATCCTTTTTTCCAGAGAGAGAAAGAGAGAGTAATCAACATGTAAAGAGACTTTATAAACCATCAAAAACAGTAAAGAAAAGAACTAAACTTCAGAAGAGGTAGAGAATAAGGAGATGCTTTAATAAGCTGAAATATTTTTTTTTGTTAAAGCTATGGAGATGGACAATAGTGTTCTGAAAAAACTCCTTTAATTCATGGCAGAGTATATAGGGAGGAATAGAGTAGTTCAAAGTGTGGATTTTAAGCAAAAAGTAAAGTAGTTGTGATACAGTGAGGTGCTGGAACAGGGGGAGAGAAGTAATAGTTGAAGATTTGTAGCTTTGTAGAGGCAAAAATAAAACTTCTGTTTCCAGAGAGGGTCACAGAGACAGATGAAGAGAACTTTTACCTTTGAATAACTCATCCTTAAAAATGACATCCCTAGGCTCATTACCCATAACACACCTCAGAGTGATGTGAAATGGGAGGAGTGAACTGATGACAGGATTTTCGGGCAGCTGGCATCAGAGAAATAGAAAGCTATGATGAAAAATAGTTTTCTTGTGAGAAACTCCATAGATTAGCAGAAAAAGACTTCTGTTTCTCTACAAAGACTGATGAGAAGACTCTAGCAAGAACTGGGACTGTTTTAAACACCAAAGTTTTTTGTCTCTATGTTGTCATGTGAACAAGAGAATGGTTGGGCAGTGGGGGAGAAAAGGGTTTTCTGGAGGTTTTATTCTGGTTTTCTTATAGATTTTGTTAATAAACTTCCGTTATTACTTTTAAGTTTTATGCCTGTTTTGCTCTTGTTCTAATCCATATCTCACAGCAAGAAGTAAGTAAGTTTTCTAGTAATTTTTTAGTTACTGCTCTAAAACCACAACAACATATAAAAAGCACCTTGGGACAGTTGCAGTTTGTGAAACATGGTGAAGCAGTGCTAGCAAGCCCTTCCCTGCCTCACCCAATGCTGTTCACCTGGTACAGAGTAAAACTGAATTTTTGCTTATGGCTTTTCATGATTGTATTTTTTAATAAATTCTTTTTTATTAATCAAATTGGCTACTCATTTATAACATCATACATCCAACTCTGGCAGCAGGGAGATAGATGGCTTGCTAAAGGCTACTGGGCAACAGTGCCCCTGTGCAAGGTCCCTGGAGGATGCTGAGGTGTTACCTTGAAAAGGAACAAAACCCCCAAACCAACAACTTTACAATCTGGAATATGTTGCAGCAAGCTTGGATGACCCTTTGCAGGTCATGACCTTCATTGCAGGGAGGCACAACATTTGGCTGCATTACTCCACTATTTCATGTCACAATTTAGGAAGAAAAATGAAGGAAGATTCCAGCATTATTTATGCAGTTCTAGCAAAGATGGCCCCACAATTTCTGTGGGACTTAAATGAAGGAGGAATTTTGTCACATGATGTTCCACAGTTACAGCATTTTAGAAGTTTCATTTGAAAGCCAAAAAGCAAAGATAGGAGGAGAAAGACCAGCTGTTCTGTTAACAGCAGAACAAGACCTAGTTTCCTATCATTTTGATCCTTCTTTGATTTCAAGTAATTTAATAAAGGACAAGCACCATCTTTCATAGTGGTGGCATTTATTAACCTATTCCTATTTTCCCTTTGGAAAGGCTATGTTTGAGTAAGTTGACTAATTGTGTTAAGCAAACTGTGAAACTTCTCCAACAGGACATGATTGGATGTCTGTCTTCTACTTGGCTGCCCATTTTTATTTATTCTACAAGACCTCATCTTATTTATCATTGTTTTTCTGCAACATGAGATTGGTATTTGCTAGTTGTTTTAAAAGTAATAGAAGACACAGGACACATGAGCATTCTTATAATTGAATTTTATTTTTCCTCATTACATCAGGAATGGTGATGGGATTTTTGAGGAAATATTGATCTCTGTCATGTAAAGATTTATTAAGTGTCCTTCACCACCACAACAGAGAATACTGGAAACAAGTACTCATATAAATGTGCACTATTAAGTATTGCAACTATCCTCAACTCAAGTGGTCCTCAGATTATTATGAAATGGCATAAAGCAGGAATTGCAAAGTTGTTATGGTGTTGTTATCTTTGCTTTTCTTTTGGTGATGTTGCCTTTCTTCAGTCAGTGATTTACTGACTCCTTCGTTTATCTCTCTTTCTTTTGTGAGGAAAACTACGTCAACAAAGGGGAGGAAATTATCTCCTATTCTCCTCTCTGCTGGAGGCAACAGTGAGAGGATTGACTTCAACAGCTTTTTTCTTCACAGCATGCAAACTTCATCACAAGCAATTACATGCTTGTCAAGATGACCATGTCTGCTCCAGGACCACCTTGCCTGGTGGTCAGCAAGGTACAAAACTCTCTTGGCTCTCCATGTGGTGGCAACAAGTAATATGGGTTTACAAAAATCCACATTGTATAATATTTTTCTTGCATTTGTAAGAAATGGATATAACTTGCCTGCTCATTGTTCTCGTCACAGGAGGAAGCCATTCAAGTCTCTACATTGCAATCACATGCTGAAGATATTAATCTTTGACTTCATAATTACTGGGACCAAGATCTTCCTTTCAGAAAGAAAGTCAGTTTTGAGGTTTCTCTGTTGATTTTGTGTTTCATAGCTTTCTTTATTTGATCGCTAGAAGCCACCAGCAGAAACTTTGAAGCCTTAAGAGATGGAGAAAATGGACATGAAAACCTTGTTCTTAAAGTAGTGCAGCAACTGAAAAGGAGCAGAGGAGAATTAATATATAGATCAGGTAGAAGGGAACCTCAGAGAAAGGTGACACAACTGAATGACAGAGATTTATAATTATCAGCCATGGGCTCAGAACTTTGTAATGAAGTAAATCATGAGGCATTTTTATGAGGAGCACGTTGAGTGCTTAAGTGCCACGAGGCTCCTACATAAGCAAGGTTTGTATGATAAAGATCTTGAGGGTCCTACTCTGAATAATGACAAATGAGACTTCAGATCACACAGGTGCTAGAAAATTCTGGGTGGTGCAGGGTTACTAGTGGTTCATGCCTGCTCTACTTTCAGGAAACATTTAAACCCTTTGCTGCCTTTCAGATGAAGCTTTATTTTTATGCTTATCAAGTGGATAAGAAATGACTTAATTACATACCAATAGTAGAGAAGGAACCGCCAAGAACTTCTGCAATACTTGCAAGCTTGAATGAGAATACTTTGGAAGGTACTGGAGATTTGTGAGGCAATTGCAGATTAAGATAATATTCACACTTCTGCCTTTGGACTGTAGAGCAAAAACACTGAGACTGAATTACGGTATTACACAGAGTATTTTTCTGTATGCAGTTTCAGCAAAATTGTGCATATTATTGTGGCACTTTCAGCTTGAAACCAGGCAGAAACACCAATTTAAGTGTAGTGGTTTTGGTTCACTAATTTGAGTTTCCTGGTCATTGTAGTGGGTTTAGCACTGGCTAAAATCATCGGTGCACCTACTAGAAGTATGTACTCATTTTCTGTCGTGAGATATGAATTAGGAGGAGGGTAAAGCAGGCTCAAAACTTAAAAGGAAAAAAAAAACTTAAAAGAAAACTTTATTAACAGAACTAAAAGAATAATAAGAATCAGAATAAAAAATTCAGAACATTTCTCCTCCCTTCCCCACAACCTCTTTTTTCTTCCTCTAACAACATAAAAACAAAACCTGGGATTTTCAATCAGTTACCACCTCTGTAACAGTCTTTCATCAGTTCTTGTAGCAAGAGGAGTTTCTCTTGCCATGCCGTGGATTTTTCTCCACAAGAAACAGTTCTCTTGTGACTTCAATGTCACAATGAATCAGCCGCCTGGGAAAGGAAAATCTGTTCACAGTGTGAAAGTCCCTCCCCTGCCTTGCAGCTTTCCCAAAGCTGCTGTCATGGACCATGTCAACTTATGGGGTACTATTTTAAGGATGAACTTTTCTAGCATAAAAAACCAAAAGTTCTTGTATCTCTGGGAACAGAGGCTTTTCTTCTTCTATCTTTGGGGCAATGTTTCTCATCTGTCTGTTCAAGCTTTTTATTAGATTACAGCTTTTCAGCATCCACACACTCCAGCACGAGTGCGCGTTTCTCATGGGCTGCGGCTGAATGCTGCACCCACCATGGACTTCATGAATTAAGGAGAAAAATCTCTATATCAAAAGTTTATCTTCACCATAGCCTTACAAAGAGAATTTCAGCCCAAGACTAAGGCATCTCCTCAATCCCTTCCTAACTAGTATTTGACTCCTTTACTGACCCCAGTGTCCCATGTTTTCCTTACATGTCTTCATCCTTTCCTTTTCCTGATTCAGGACAGAATCAGTGTTCGTAGGTTCATTTATTCTCAAGCTTTATCATCTTAAACAGTTTTCATAGAGTTCTGCAGCGCTGAAAGGTTGATCTCATGCAGACTGTACATCAGGGAGATTGCTCACCATGCCTGCCACTGCTGCTCACGTGGTCTCCACTGACAGCACATGAGCCGTGCCGGCCGCCAGCTCCGCTCACTTTTCCTTCATACAGAGCGCCGAAAGCAAGAAAAGCTGGTTTTGTTCTTCTCTCCACAGCATGGCTGGCTAAAAGCAGCTAAACAAAGTTCATTGGGAGCCATGCCGAAGCAGCCACAGCCGTGTGCCGCTGTCCTGATTGTGCTGATTCCGGCCGCGCAGCCCTGGCCACGCGGCTGCTCCCAGTACAAAATGGTGGTGGCCGCTCCTGGCCTCAGGGCCAGCCCCAGTGCAGGCCACAGAGCCGCTCCTGGCATTGGTCCGGCCACGTGGCTGTTTCCAGAGGCAGTATAACCCCACTGGCACGGCCCAGAGGTGCCGCTGGAAAAAACACTGGTGGGCTCCACCGGGAAGGGACCCGGCCCCGCTGGGAAGGGGCCCCAGCTGCCCCCCTGGCCAGGGCTCGGTGGACTCCCCGCTGAGGGGCTCGGCAGCCTGCTCGCCTCCCCTCGGGGACAGGAAATCTTGGCCAGGCCCCATGGGGCCGGTCCCACCAGCACCCAGTTACCTCTTCAAAAGCCAGAAGCCACGAGTCCGATTTTCTGGGCTTTCCCATGTTTAAAATGTGAATCTCACAGAGGCGGACACAGCTTGTAAATGGATCAATAGGTTGTCAGTTCTCAGAGCTAGCTGTCTGTTGGTTTTTGCTAGACACAGGCAAAGCTCTTAGCAGCTTCTCTCAGAAAAATGATTTCCATGGGTGGCCTCTTCCCTCCTCACCAAATATCAATTAATGCAGAACCAGTACAATTATGAACTGTGGCTATTGCTTTATGCTTTATATTTCATGTGTACCTTATTGATATCTTATAAATTAAAAACTGACATCTCTTTCCTACTGATGATATGCTTTGATGTCAAGAAACTGAACGCATAACTTGATGAAAATATATGGTCGTTTTCTAGATAATAATAATATAAATAATTAATGTATTATTTATCTTTTTAGCAGGTTTTATATGATTTAAATTACTCAGACTATTCACTTATTAATGTATTTTGTAGTAATAGAATTAATGATAATTCTAGAATTAACCTGGGATTTAAATAAAAATTCTTATTAAGACTTAAAGTAGATTTAAACTGTTACTTCCATTGCACAAACACTAATCTAGCAGATAAACATTTGAAAACTGCTCTGAAGTTACTAAATCAAATGACAGTTTTTTCTGCTTGAAGAAACCATACATGATCTGTTACTGTCATTTAATTAATAGTATAGCAGTAATCTTCTGTGGAGGAATGAGGGCAGTCGTGGCAATTGCTGAAAACTTTTGATATTTAGGATGATGGAGAGTAGTGAGTCTGGACTTCAAACCAGACCTAGAAGGAAGAACTTTACTTTTTATTTTCATCACAAGAGGTTTGTTAGGGGGTGTCATGGTTGCAGCTAGCCTGTATAAATTTGACCATATCAGACCCCCAAACTCAACCAGTCTAGGAGTAAAACAAGTCCCCAGGTGGGGCAGAGATGGGCTGGATTCAGACTCAAGCAGGGACCTCAGCCAGTCATGTTCAATCCAGAAAGCAGACATGTCACTGGTGAGAGAGCTGGGCAGTGCTAATACCTCAACCAATCAGTTGTCTTGAGCCTGGAGTTTCGAACCCACTATATAAGAAGGTTCTGAACAATAAAACACGCTATTTGTTGAGGACCCTTGGGAGTTTGTGTCACTTCTGTCTCCATCCAACGACCCGTTGTGTAATAAGAGGGTACTGCTTAAAAACAGTTTCTAAGATAAGAAAGGATAGCTTTATTCTAGAACCAATTTTAGTCCTCAGATGAGGCAGGAAATTTTTGTCTAGATAATATATTTCTCAACAGAATAATTCTCTTTCCCTTTATTTTAAGACAGCATGCTTTCTTTTTGTGTGTTTTGCTTCTACTGCTACTAATGTTAATCAATATGTTAACTGATATTCAAGGGCTAGCTCTTTCACCTTCACATAATTTCAAAAGAATGATAATTGGGGTTTACTGAATCACAGTTCACACAGGGTAGAAATTCAGGCCTTTAATGGTACAGTTTAACTTTTTTGTCACTAATGCTAACAGAGCCAATTTTATGTTTGCACAGCTTCTGAATTCACATCACCTGCCTCATGCTACAGCATTTGAGGTCATGATGTTTCATGGTCAGTGCAATCAGGCAACCAATGAAGCTGATACCTAAGAAAACAAAAAATAATCCATACTGAGCCAGCCTAGTTCCTGAATCCAGCTGCCCCTTTGATTGCAGAAATATGCTGGCAGAAGCAAGAGAGCATAAGTTTGTATTGGTTCAAGATGAACATTAAAACAACACTTTCTGTTGTAAAGCAGTTTAAGTGTCAAATAAAAGCATATTTACTTACAGTTTTAACCCAGGGATGCAGTGATATGAATTTCACACGTATCTGGATTGTGCATAAGAATCAAAAATGCAATACTGAAATTCATTACCAGTTCCTGGATTTGTGTGACAAATAAAAAGCTACCAATAGTTCTTCAAATGTATCCTGCCTCTGCAGAGTTTTTGGGACAAATTCTCCAGAACCAAAGAGGAAAGCAATGTGAATTTTGAACTCAAACTGCTATAATGGATAAACATGGCATTATCTTTTCTGGATTTTTATTATTTCTTTGAAAGAAATACAATATATTGGAAAACATCCACAATAAATTGAAGGAAGCTGAGTAACGGTAGTCAGAATTGTTCAGAGCACTCAGGATTGTTTTACTCATGCAGTTTATAAATAATCTGTCTAACTATCCAAAAGTTATATAACTATATGAAACGGAATGAAATTAGATAATCTCTCTTAAATCAACTTGATTTGCTAGCAAAAATAGAGTAAAAGAATGTACACTTAATTGCTAACAGCTGTTGACAATTAGAAAACTATATATTCAAATACAGGTTAGAAGAGCTTTGCCTTTCCTTTCCTTAATGTTGATAACAGCAAATGTAGCAGAAGGGGATATTACTAAGTAGAAAAACTATTATCAATAATTTTTAAGAGAATGAATTTATTGTTACTCTGTGCAGAGTTTTTCTGGACCTGTCTTTGCTCAGTAAGATTATATGTCATAGTTATGTTACATTTCTGCAGTGAATTATTTTTAAAATGTAATCCTGCAACTTGTCTATGATTAAAACAAAGCAAACCCAAGTATTTACTCATCATGGTCGGCACACTTGCCCAAAGACTCTGCAGAATTAAAGATTATGGAATATTATGGTATTTCCTATTGTTTACCATTGGTCTGATCATTACTACAAAGATTTATCAATGGCACTTGGCTTTTATCGCAATCTGTCTGTATGCATAAAGCTGTCTACATAATTCTCATTCATTTACCAGTGAATATAATAATGTAATACAATATATTTTCCTAAAAAAAATAAAAATAACTGTGTTAGTATATTTGCATTATGCAGTGCAGTGCCTAAGCAGACAATGATATCACAGTGAACAGTTCTCCCAAAGCAAGCCACCAATACAGCTCTTCCAGCTGAAGAAACTTTACAATGTTTTAATTTTTCTTCATGGAGCAAAGCAAAGAGGGGAGCCTGGCTGTCAAATCTCAGCACATCATCTTTCTGAGAATGTTGTCTACTTTGCCTCACATTTATGCTCTTACGTGCTGAGGGGAAAATCTTCTAGTTCTTTGAAATACTGATATTTTATATACATTTTGTATCAGCAATAGTGGGGATATTTTGTTGGAATGGGAGGTAGGGAAGCCCAGAGGTACAGGTGAAAAAGTCTATGCCAGCTAACAAGAAATAAAATGCACCATATTTACCAGGATTACAGAACATAAACATAAGCCTAAATATTCCCATTCAGATATGCTTTTTTAGGTATTCATCACTGACATGTTAAACTGGCAACCTGTTACCTTCCTGATAACAATAATGGGCAGCAATCTGATTTGAATTGAGAGAAGTTCTTAAAATGGTGCCTGTGAGAGATAATGTTAAAGCTGTTCATGCAAATGATGTGGAGAGTAAGAACTAAATGCTTGGAAATGTGTCTGGATACAGTAAGAAAATGAATTTGAGTAGATGTGATGCAGAAGTGGCTGCTTCATGAATATAGACAGCTTATTTTCTCCAAAATCCTTTCTCCACCTTCTTCTCAAAATGATAGCTGCTTGTACTTTTTTGTTAGAACCTGGACATTTATTTTCATGATAACTTGGTGCTTGATAGCAGTCAAAAAATGAGACATATTTTGCAGAGATATTTGCTAAGTAATTGTGTTATGTTACACTGTAAAACTGAGTAGGAAAGACTGATCTTTAGCACTCAAAGAGATCTTGCATCCTTCATTGCAAAAGGCTAACATGTCAAGGGTGCACTATTGATCAAAATATCAGCAGGCTTGCAGCACAGCAACCATTTCACAATACAGGGGAAAAAATTGCTTCTGTCCATGTAATGTAAATCTCTTTGTAAGGCTTTCAGTCTTCCTAGAGGTATACCTATAATCTCACTCTGGCAGAAAGTAAGAACTTCTATGAATAAACTTACTGTCAGTCGCAATTATGCTCTGCATGGACCACTGAATGTTAGACAGCATTCTGGCAGCAGCCAGTCTCCTACATCTTGATAACCTGACCAAATTGTGCAAGAAATAAAGGCTAGCCTTCAAGCCTAAACAACTGATGGGGGCCCACACTGGTTCTACTGCAGCTTTGTCACTCTGGGCACTGCCTTTGCACCACTAGCACAAAAACAGCAGCCCCTGTCCTGGGCCATGTTTTGGCTCCCAGCTGCCCAGTCGTGAGTGCTGCACTCATGGTCCTTCAGCTTTATTCATGTTTTCCCCACAAGCTCTCTCAGGACCCGCCTTGCAGTAGTGAACTGGCAGGATTACTGGCAGTAAGCTGTGTGCTATGCATGCCTTTGACTGGGCTTTCATGTCTTGGTGTTAGTCTTACTTCCAGTCTTTGCATTAGCCTAGTCAGAGGAATTCCTGTGGCAGCCCACTTTTTAAGTAACATTTTCTAGACAATTCAACTTTAAAAAAAAAGAAAAATGTGTTTTCTTTGCACTAAGACACACAGAGATATTGAAATTTTCAAAAGCAATTATTTCTTTTCACACTGCATGATTTCATGTTCTGTCAAAGCACACTTTAAATCTTACTGTGACCACTTAGCAACATATTGGCATATCTCAGGTTGCTCAAAGTCAGCAGGCAAATGGAAATCTCACTATAAGCCTTGGAGCTAGAATGTCCTCTGGGTCTCACAAATGTTATGAAATGCAATTCTACCACAATAACGTGATGGATATTTTCTGTAATAATGACTCTCCTAGGCATTATTTTTAGCCTGCCCTCTGTCTTTCAAAGGTGCACACCACAACTTGCACTGAGTCAAGTTATAGGCTCTGAAAATGCTGATTGTCTTTCTGATGCTGTCATTCTGAAAGAGAAAAGGAGCTCTCACCCTCTCAATATATATTAGGTAATTCCACCAATATAATGAATATAGCACTCATGTTACTAGCAAGTCATGTTAAGAAAGAAAAACTGCACTAAAAAGAGTAAAACCAGACAGATTTCTTGGAATTTCACCCAAGAGCTCTGGCAGATTTTGTGGTGCTGTGCTATACAATATGCCTAGTCTAAAATACAGAGAAAAGACAATCCACAGGATACTGCTTCACATGCTCTCCTATGAGGTATAAGGATACCTTCACCCAAAGCCATATATCTTTTGCTATGGTATTTTTCTACCTGCTCTGATTACACCTTATTTGAAGACCTGTACTGGCTTCTCTGTGTCTGCTGATAAAACCTCCTAAACTGTAGACAAGCATTTCTTACACTGAAGTAGATGTGTATGATCCAAGCAGAAATGGAAAATTAACCTCTTTCAGAAAAAGAATATGATTCTTTTATATTCTTTCCATTTTTAATCAGCATTAAAAATCAGCTGACGGAAGGGAAAAGATGAAACTGATATGTTATTGATAATTTTCCTTAATCTTATCATTTGTTTTGCAATATTCATTCTGGGAGCAAGGCAGATAAATCACACAGTCTGTAGAGCCTAAACAGTTGGTGAGTTTTCCTTGAAAAAAATCCTTCTGTTAAAAGCAGACTTATTTATATATTTATTTTATTTCAATGTTTAAGGAAGCCTGTAGAGGTGTATGTGTTAACATAACTGTCTTTTTATACAGTTAGTGTTTTGAATCAGCAAAAGTGTCATTTGAGGAAATTGATATAGTGAGCAAGAATGCACTATTTTTTAAGGTTTGAAGAAGCTAGAAATAGATGATTCTATCACATTTATGTTCAGCGACAAACCATCTACTATATCTGTGCCTTCACTGTAGCAGAATTATTCAGTAATGATATTAAACTCTCATACTTTTGAATTCTGAAAACTAAGCTGTGCTTCAAAAGGCCAGCAGAAATGGAACTGTCTTGCAATTCAGACTTTTGGATGCAATGCAGATGCACTAACTTTATACCACAATAAATAATATCTTAGCATACTGCATTGACCTGTGTTACTTCTGTGTTTTCTTGCTTGAGCATAATGATTTTACTTTATCTTGATCATCTGTTTTTCTTTTTTATTCAGTTATCAAGTACCATTTACCAAAAGAGTAGATAATAATGGCCCATTTGGTACTGTCTAAGTAAGCTGGAAGTCCACAGACAGATGTCAGAGAGATATAACCCTCTATCAGATCACATAAGTCTGAAGTAAATAAACACATATTTGAGTAGCTGACCCACAAACACAGAAATATGTTACTTGCCGTTTTAATCTTGTTAACTCAATAACAAAGTGGAAGCAAGAAAGGATTTTCTTTAAACTACATTCTTGCTAACGGTGGTTGTACTGTTGTTTGTGATGAATACCTTTTACTCACACTGAATTTATTATGGGTAACAAAAAAAAGATACAGACAGAGTTAATTTTTAACTATTAATTTAAAATCTTGAATGGTTAATTTTTTGTTATTTTTATGAGAGGCATAAATTATTTTTGTTATTTTTATGAGAGGCATCATCACGCATTGATAGAATAAGCTCCTCATTTTTTGAACTCTAAAACAGAACTTATTAGTCTGAACACTCATGATTTAGAAAAATCTATAACATCAAAATGGATACTAAAGGTTTGAATTTCTTTAATTTTACCAGAATATTCTTCTTGTATACGCCATCATTGGCAGTGCTGGCTGTAGTAGTTTGGCCAGCTTAAGTCGCTCAGACCATTTTCAGTGTCCTTTTCAACATCAGTCATAGGAGGATGTGATCAGCAGCTCATTCATGCAACTCTCCTACAAAAATTAACATTAAAAAAGGACAATATAAAATACTCTTTTTTTTTTTCTCATCTTAGAAGTCAGTTCTGTAACACATACCTTCATGACCACATTTTTTTTTCATAGTCTGGTTCAAAATCCAAAGAAGTGTGTGGAAACATCTCAGAGGAATCTTTTTTCAGATATTTATTCCATTTGTTGCCTAATTCTCTTCTCTCCTTAGCTGTGGCCTACTTTAGCACTAAACAAGACATGAGTTATGTAGGCCAAATCAGACATCTATCATGTATATAATAAGAGTTTCAGTTCTGGTTAGGCCTATTCTTTCCTAATAGGAAAGAGATGTACTGTCTAAAGTGAGTGGAAGAATGATGGAGCAATGCTTATTCAACAACATGAGATACATACAATTACGATAAATCCAATTAGGACTGCATAAATACTGATACTTAATACTTTCTTTTCCCTATCAGTGGCTTAACCTAGTTTCTGTGGGCTATAGCAAAAGCAATAGTTGTTATACCTGTAGTTGTTGTAAATGTTACAATGCTGTGCAACGTGTTGAAGACAGCAAAATACAATTAAATCTTTCTTAAATGCTAATCTTACATCAGTATATCCTAGAAATCATTAAAAAATTGGTCAGACTTATGATCCAAGTCTCTCAAGTGGCTTCCTCTTCAGCTGAGGAAAAGAGGGTCATCAGGAAGGAAGGCTCCTTAGAGAGGCAGAAACTGACTTCCATCTCTTCTCTGAAGGTCAGGTGCTTCTCCATCCAGAACACTGTGCTCAAATTTAGCCTTTGTTTTATTCAAGATTCATGCTTGATTTCTTTCCCCTTTTATGTAAAGCTCTCATTCTAAAACCGTGCTTTAAAATAGCCCTAGTTAATCCACTCTGTATTTTCTTAAGTGTATTAGCAATCTAAAGTGTCTCAAAATAACATACTGTTCCGAAGCTCTTATAATACTAGTCTTCAATTTATTCACAGTGTTCTTTTATATCCCTTGAAACCACTCAGTATCAAATTGGATTTATCTTGCCTTTTTCCCCTAGACATGTCCAGTATTTTTAGGAACATTTCCCAAAAGCTGTATTCTGTAGTCTGTGGTAATAAACTTCTATTATTTTTTCTGGCAGAGATTTGGCTTATTGCTATTGGCATATTTCACTTTCTAAATAATTCACTGGCACAACTGAGAAACTTCCAGGGAACATTTCCTTTCAGTGTTCTATCTGAGAGCATACCATTTTGGCATTTTTTTGACTGCTTTCACATTCTTTCTGTGATTTCACATCATGCAATGTTTATAGTCCACTGCAAAGCAGTCATTTTGTCCAAACAAGGTATGTAGACCACAGAATGACATGTGAAGATAGTTCTCTTTGTCCCTGAAAACCTAGACCAGGATCAAGGCTGTTCGGCTTTTAGTCCTCTTTTTTTCCAAGAGGTTTCCAGTTAAGTGGAAGTGGTGGAGTTTCAGAGCATGTGTAGACACAAAAAAGAAAAAAAGAAACGCCAAATTGATTATGTCTAGGTCACAGATCAGGAGTGTGTGTCTATCACAGATCAGCGTGTCTGCACTAAGCTCTGCTAAACTCGATCTTGCAGAGTCTCTCAAATTATGAGCAAGGCCCAGAAATCAATGGATTGCAGTTTAGGTGTCTTCTCTCCTACTCCAATGTACCATCCTCCAGTGAGATCACAACAGCAATGGATGGAGGCTGCTGCTGTTGTTTCCAATACCATAAGAATCAGTGCTCAATTCCAGCCCAGTGTCTCCCCCAGATCAAAGAAAAGTGGGTCTTCAGAAAAGATGTTCTGAGAGATTTTCTTCTCACTGCCTCCCTCAGCAACTGGAGCAGCCAAAAGCACCAATTGCTGCAAGATAGCTCCTAAATTAGCTGGACCACACCTAACACCACACCTCACTTAGCACAACTAACTTGTCTACCCAATGAGAATGACCATGGCAAGCCATTCATGTGGCTGTGTGTGCCCCAACACTCCTCTTCTCTAGCCCCACTCAACAGACAACATGATAGCACCCCAGGAGAGTGATACTTCATCCAAAACACAAGGTAGCTCTTTTGCATGCCTCTCTGAAAGTGATGCAGGGCTGACAGGTAAAAAAAAAAATTAGAGGTGTTATCTGTTTCACACGGTGTGTAGAAATGTATCCAGTGCAGCAGGTTTTTGCTCTCTTTTTCTCTCCCTTCTAACTATTCATGATGCTTTTTTAGCTGAGGCACAAAGGCTACTACATACAAAACCAGCATCTTTCTCAGCCTCCCTCTCTTCACCCCAAAGCTGCTTCCCACACTCCCAACCTCTGCCTCACCTTCCAGAGAGCCCTTTAAGGTGGGCTGAGTAGCTCAAAATCATCAGCGATGGTGCAAGTCAGCACACCCCTATTTTTTCTGAAAACCATTTTCCACTTTACAGCAATCCTCTAACAGCACCTTTTGGATGTTTGAGTCAAATCATGGTCAGCAAACGAGCACAGGGAGGCTCCCAAGGCTCCAGCAACCCTCTCCCTGCTCCCTTTGCCTCGCTGCCTCCCTCCTGCAGCCTCGGCAGCAGCCTGCCCACATCAGGCACACGTCAATCAAAAAGCATGGCCCAGAATAGTTCCTGTGCTGGGAATTACTCAGATAGTCTTGGATCATCCCATCCTTACTGTGACCTTATAGGATCAGTGCTGCTGCATGTTCCTGAGGGATATGATACAACGGCACCTCTTCCGTCAAGTGTTGCAAGTGTAAGAAGACCAGGATTAGTGTGGAGCAGCTGCTGACTGTTCAGTATTGAAGTTTTATAATTTTTTATTTGACCTTTTATGACAATTTTTTTTATTTTGGACAAATTTTTATGCCCTTTCCTGTATTTTCCATTTTATATTAGCATATATTTTGCTTAATAATTTATTTATGGAATACAACAAAATAAACACAAATATTTAGTTAAATATTTAACTAATATATTAGTTAAATAATATAATTAATAATAAATAATAGTTAAATATTTAACTAACTAATATTTAGTTAAATACTTTTTGTTTCAATATTTGGCACATTCCATTTATTTTATTTCAAAAATAAATGTTCAAATTAAATAAAATACAATTGAAATTTCATTATTTTATGTTAAAAAAAATTGAATTTCAAATTTTTAAATATTTAAATTTTAAGGTAAAAAAAGTATAAAAATGAAAATTAGTAAAATGAGTTATCATTAAATTCATAGCCCTTTGAATTAAACTTTCTATTTCACCTGCCAGACACGTTATTTTTTTTCAAGTTCAAGAAGAATATAAGTGGGTTTTTTTTTAATTTACTGTTATTTTGTTATTATTTTGTGAGAAACTGACACAAACATTCAATTTTGATTCTTTGAATTCTAAACTAAATGTCACACTATCTCTCAGATATGATTATTTTTTGTTAATTTAAAAGTACTTTTCATTTTAAAATGCATCCTTGTTCCCTTCTTTTAATGTTTCTGATGAATCTATAAAGATATTTTCTCAATATCTTTTTTCCAATTTCCTTGAATATAAATGAAGCTGCCAATGCATTAAGTTGCAACAGTCATAGCTCAATGCATTCTGTACTGGAGTCTCTTGCAGGTCCATTATATACAAGTTTGTCTGCTCATCTTATTTTTCTAGACAATTTATCAGGCCCACAGCAAGATATCCAAAGTCTCAGATGGGTCACCATGTAGCAGCTACTCTGAAGGGCCTTGTTAAATTGTACATTCAGGCAAAATCTTAAGTTATGAAAGAACACTTCACCTGGATTTACATGACTGAACCTCTGCCACAGCAAATCTATGTTCTAGACTCCTGTGCTCATCTAGTAAACACCAGTGTGTATGGTGAAGCTAATCAAGCTGAAATGTATTCTGAAAAATGTATCCAGATGAAAAAAAAATTGCAAAAACTTACCCTTTCCCCTCTCCCTCATTGTTTCTTTCTCTTTATGTCTGTCACTTGTGCAAGTTCATCCATCATCTCCACTGGCCCCACAGACTGTCCTGAGTTGTCCCTTATGGTCTGCGGGATGGTTCCCCCCAGGACAGGCTCACCTCAGGGCATCAGGCTGCTGCAGACTCCCACTGTTTCAGGCAGCCTAGGTGGGCTATAAATATTACTCTCTTTTCTGATAAGCACCTTCCCTGTATTTTCTGCACTAAGAGTTAAAAGCTTGTGTGCTCCTTTCCTGTGGAGTTACATCCCTTAGAGATGGTGTGCTGGGTCAGTTATTTTTCAGGATCAGGTCAAAGAGTGTGCTGGCACTATGCACATTCACCAAAAGCTGCTCACCTCCTGTTTGTAGTCCAGCATCAGAAACCTGGCAGATAAAATGGGACAGATGATTTTTTTTTTTACCTGCCTCTATCACTAACTTTTGAAGCAGACAAATACACAAATTAAATCTCATTGACATTCTGAGTGTGTTTCAGGCATAGCATCAGTCAGGAACTGGGACTTTCTTGATCTTTATATAATATAATTCTTATGTTGTCAATACTATTCATTATGTTTTACACCAGGGAAGGAGAGACCAACAGAAGGAAGTAAACTATCTTAATGCTGAACAAAAAAATGGAAATCCTTGTGGAATGTTATGCTCAAGGGTGCAGCAGTCAGTCTAACCACATAACTGCAAAGATACACATAGAATTCACAAAGATAACAAAAGAAAAACTCTCAGGTTTTGTTTTTTTTTTTTTCTGTTAAAAAAAGTTAGTTTGGTTTTGCACCTATACTTCTCCAAAGAATCAGTCATTTTTTATCCTGGCTATTTTTAACACATTTCTCTGTATTTAAATAAACCAAAATATCCTAGAATGTCTTCCATTAACACCAGAAGAAGATAAAAAGTCTCATTTTAGTTTCTTTAATTAATTAAAATATGACAGGCCTAAACTTAAAAAGAAATAATAAAAAGAATACATTTTAAAAGAAATAAAAAGCAATAAACTAAAAGCAGAACAACTTGAATGCATTATTTTAATGCAACTAAGCTTATATTCTATTTGTTTAAATCCCTGCCACTCTTCCAATTTACTTAAATAGCACTGATTGACATAGAACATTTACTGAAATAATACAAGTTAGACAATATTAACATACTCTTTTGTACATGAGCAGCTAGGAGATATGAAGGATAGACAACACATTTCTTTCACAGATGAAAATAAAGGGGTCAAATGTTTTGTTTTAATTGACAATTTAAATATGACTTGCAAACAGCCCAGTACTAATACTAATCCTTTTCTCCTTCGTACTAGGAAGGGTGTGATTTTTACTCAGGAAGTGCAGCATTGTGATGTATTCTCTGATGTTGCACTACACCCATCTTTTTGCTGCACAAGCAATCCTGCCCAGGGAAGCTGGAGGAGGGGCTGGCAGCACTGTTGTCCTCTGTGGGCTGGGGCAGTGGGATGGGTTTTCACAGGCAGCATCATCTCCCACACCTCGATCCTGGTTGAAGTTTTCTCCTCCACACCACACCTGCTGCCAACTGCAGCACTCATCAGCGACCCCAGTTTGATTGCCTAAACTCAGGAAAACCAGTGAAAACTTGGCTACTGGGCTGGTGAGCTGAGACGTTTTGGGCATTTCTGAGGCCATAGCCTGAACAAGGGAGGGAAATCCTGTGGCTGGGATAATGGACATTGGATCCAAGGGCAGGAGGAGACAGAGGAAGCAGAAGGATTCTTTCAACTCTTGGCTTTGTCGTGGGAGACGGACACGCTGGCCGAATGACATCTGCATTTCCTTATGTTTCTTAAATAAACAAGCGGTCCTCAGACCTTCAGTGCCACTGAAAGTCACACATATAAATAAACTATTCTTTAATAGGTAATTTTTAGTTGGTTCAGGTGCATATATTGTGAACAGCAAAGTGAGATGTCCTCATGTCTAGGATTCCTAAGAGCTACAATATAAACAGCAGCCATTGCCAGACATAGTGGATTTTCTGCCAAACATACAGCTTGTAGAGTCAGGAGTGGCACAGAAAATCTGATGAGGAGACTAGAACTATTCCTTCCCATTGTTAGATCAAGCTATTTAATCATCTTTGCAGGATCAAGCCCTTCACGCTCCTTTGAGAGCAAGCCAATCTTTTGGTACTGCTGGAGGAGATCGCTGAGTTTCAAATGAATCTGGAAATTGGTCTAATGGGTAAAAGAAAACACAATGGGCAACCAAGATCTTAGACCTGATGCTTTCCATTCATACATCATTTCCATTTGTAAGAAATGATTTTGACTCCTGTTCCTCATTTGTTTTCAGAACAACTGAAAAGACTTGAAGGTAAGCATGTAAAATTGCAGAAGTACACTTTTAATTACTGTCAATCTCACTTAACTTGTCTGTTTGTTCCAAATTCAGAAGCATATATGATTTTTAGCCCAAAGAAACCATGTTTCTAGTATCCCATTTCATTATCTTGCACTTTTTCCTGATAAACTGAATGAGCTACTTCATCATCCTTGAAGTCTTATCCAATCCCATAATTTTCAAATGGTTGTCCCCCTCTTCTGTTTACCAATCCAATCCAATTTAGCATTATCAGCAAATTTATGTACATCTGAAATTACATACTCCCTTCAAGGTCATTTATGTCTACAAAGAAACCTGCAATAAAAGCATATTAATGAGACAGAATAAAAGCACTTAAATTTACTTGCAGCTGAAATGTACCTTGTACCTCCTGTGAAACAGAAGCACTATACAGTACTTTATAGAGCTGCTCAGGTGGCACCTTGTGGTGATTAATTAAAAAAGGCATATGGTACATTTCAGTCTTGTTTGTGATTTTCCCTCCTTTTATTGCTTTCTTTCATGGCCTTTAGTCTAGCTTTAGTAATTCAGTAATAAATTAATGTACTTCCCTTGTTGGTTCTGAAGCACAAAATCCTGTGGAATCTCTTCCTGAGTGCTTGCCATTGGGACAACCTGATTATGTAACTCTTGTGCAATGGCAACAAAAACTTCAATTTCCAATGAAGTACTCTATCCACCTCTTCAATGCATTTCTTTTCTTGTCCCTGCATGGTAGATCTGAAAGAGAAAAGGAGTGGAAATTGGCCAAGCTGCAGGGAGAAACGATCAATATGAAAGGACTTTCAGGAAGATAAATGCTATTAAAGATGCCTAATTTTGCCTAATTCACAGCATGTCACCATTTTCAGAGAGCGTCTTGAATAATGAATCCCAGCTTGAGATGTTTGTACGGAAAAATAAGGTTTCAATGCAGTGGACAGAAGTTCAGGGAAACAGATGCAATGTTTCATTCCTGAAATGACTGGCCTGTTTGGCCTATAAGTATCTTACTCCTTTTAAGTTATTTAGGAAAAGAATAAATGATTATGTGCTGAAAAAATTTTTCACTGAAAAGAAACATTACCCCTAAATGTCTTCCCTTCAAGGAGTCTCTACAGAGTTTCTTTCAGAACAAATGTAAAAAAAAAAAACCAAAACAAAAATCCACCCAAAAACCCCAACAAAACAAACAAAACAAAACAACAAACTAAACTAAACAAACAAAAAAATCTGACCTACAAAAAAGCTGTGAATTCAGATGTCCACCTATAAATTCTTCGAATTAACTTCTTTCTGATGCTGTGAAAATGAATTATATACATACTGCCTCATGCCCAGTGGCCTCCAGCATCTCTCTTCACTTCCCAACCCACTTGCAGGTTGGGAAGCCCTTCTCCATCCTCAGCAAGCTCAGACTCCTTCCTGCCCACCAAAGATCCTCCCAGGCACACGAGGGGTGCCCAGCAGAGCTCTGCTGCCTCCAGGCAGCCACAGTGCCTCTCTGCAAAGACAACATGGACCTCTCTTTCCTTGTGCACCATGCCTTTAATACAAGTCGTTCTACCGTTCTGTGTTGCATTATGATTTTTCCTGAGTACGATGCTGTTCTGAAGAATGGAATTTTGAAAAACAATGTTAATTGTTCTGGTAAATTTTAGAAGGTTTACTAAAAAAAAGATAATAGGAGACAAAGACAATAAAGCAAAGGGTTAAAATGGCTGGGTGCTTTGGAAACATCCTCTATATACTCCATTTCTAATGCATCAACTTGATGCATATTCATAGACTTTATGCATATTCAAACCTTTCTTTTAACTAGTTTACATTTTCCAGGAACTTTTTAACATGGCCACTCCTTGGGTCCACCTTTTTAGAGCATGCATGTTTCTTGGCTTGTGGTTTTAATCCTCTTCTTGTCACCTTTTAATTTGGGCCTTAGCTCCTTCTTTCCACAGACAGTAAGTGTTGATAGCAGCCAGGTCCCATCATCTGTTCATTGAATGTTATCCTAACTAAGCAGACAGTTCAAACATACATGTATTGACTATTACAGCAAAGCCATTTTAACATTATACATATAGCATTCATCTTGGTACTTGCAAAAAGCCAATATTATATGTATTCATAACAGCATTTGATTCTGTTTGTGGAATAGGGATAGAATTTTTTTCACTAAATCAGCAAATTAAAGAGCTGAAGCGTAACAGTGAGACACCTTCTTTTTCCCCCTTCAGGAACTCATACTGAATAAAAGAATTCATCAATAAATTATAGTGCTATAAAGCCTTCTAATTATTTACCTTTGGTTTTCCCTAACATTAAAAGTACAGTGCACACAAATTCCATGTGGTAGCTCCACAGGAAAAAAAAAAGTGAGAATAATAATTTGGCTTATCTCTAGAGGATGAGCAAAAGATCAGCCTATAAGTTCAGGAGATACAAAACACCCCGAATTAGCTGATCAAGCATACAGAAACAATAAAATTATTTAAATCAATCAGTATGTGCATAAGATATAGCACTCCTTCCTAAGTGGGCCCTAGATAATACTAAAAAATGAAGAGTAGAAAATAGAAGCAACTTGTAGTCAGAACCTACGTACAGTTTTATGATGGAAAATATATTTTTTATAATTTTCTAAAATACAAAACAATTTTAATTTTTTTTCCTAAGCATTGTAGCTATCTTTTCAGGAAATAAAGACACATTTTTAATTATTATTTTTATAATTTTCCAAAACTGGTCTCATTGTGTTATTTTTCCCATTCTGCAGTTGGCTTCTAAAGTACTTTAAAAATTCAATTGTTTTATAAGAAATAAATGAACAAATGCAAGGGTTGTCAGAATTTTTTTTTACAATTTGTTACTAAAATTATGCTAATGCTTGCATGGAGTCCATTATTTTTTAAATTCAAATGACATTACATCTCAGGATATTTTTAAGTTTGCATTTACAAGGTTTCTTTGATAGCACAGAAGGAGCACAAAAGGTAGTAAGGGTCTTAATTTGTGTATGATCCTCTTCAAAAACTTAGTCCAGATATTAGCACTGTGTAGCACACTTCTCAGAAATTTGAAAATTGTCTGCTTTTGTTTCTTACACTTTCTCCTGTCATGCACTTAAAAATATCTCACATTCATATTTTAATTCAATAATTGTTGCATTAAGACAGTCACTAAATAGATGTGCAATAAACATTAACCTATGCAACAATTTTCCTCTGTACTCTCCAGTTACTCAAATTATTCACATTGATTTTTTAAATTATTCAGCTTGTTCTTTTATGCAGTAATTTGTTGAATCAATTCAGGTTTAATTTTCTATTACAGTCCCATAAATCTTCTGTGTGCTGCTATGCCTTAGTGATATTGACTCTGTGTAAACGATTCAGGGGCTTCAGACATTTGTCAACATTCCTCACGTTAAGCATGTTTAAAATTTTCCCCTTAGATCCTTATTTCTGAGACCTGAAATATAGGTAATAACCTATTTAGGACTCAGAATATTTCTTTCACTTCAAATATTGATGCAAGGGATTTAGTCACCTAGAAAAAGTGAAAGAAAATTAAACTCATTGTTCTCAGTATATTGCATGCCATGACTCTCTTGTTTCTGCACTCAATTTCCTCTCTCTCACTAGAGAAACAGTGAGAAAGATACTTTAAACAATCCTTCTGATTGTTGAATACAGTTCATCATTCATCTTGATGGATTACAGCAGTAAAGAAGTGAATATTCTGACCCTAAATTACAATCTATTCCCTGATCCCTTTGATTTCAGGCTCTTCCCCAGAAAGTCCACATATTTTCGCTTTGGTTGGATTACACTGCCCTGTGCAAAGCTTTGTGAGGAGAGGCAGCATTCTTCACAACTAACAGAGTTGTAAGAGTTCCAATTTTGTGGATTCTTACTGTTGATAGCTGTATTCTGTAGGAGCTAAAAACACATTTGCATCAGAAAGGTATTTCCATACATTCTTGTTACATGGAGAGATAGCTGTTGGAATAGCCTGCAGTTTGACCACAGGACTGTGCATGTACAGGAAGAGACTTTAAATTACCGGAGCAGACTGTGCTGCCCAAATCATCTTCTCTGAGAGCACCATGGGCTGGGTAGTCAGTGGAATCCATCCCACGTTTTACAACAGTGAATGCCTTCTTTTTCCCCCCAAGCCTGAGCCCTGACTCAGTGAAGTGAGAAAATGGGAGTGCATTTATTCTGACCACAACTGAGTCCTCTTGACTACAGCTTGCTGAACATCTGAACCTTTCATTTCCTTTTTTATTTTTTTTTTCTTCTCTTGTTTTTTAAGTTCTTACTTTTCTGCTACTGCTCCCTTTGAAGAGCATGGAATTTCAGCAATCTTAAAAAGTAGCTGTGTGTGAATTCTCAGGAAAAAAATACGATCTTTTCCATAGTTGAACGCTACTTCTGAGTTCACAGACAAGCAAAAATTTAATCAGCAGTTTTGATGTCTCAAGGAAGATATGATTTCTTCCTAATTTTATCTTGAGTTTGACTGCTGGGTAAAGACAAGCACTGATTGAAGCCCATTAAGAATTCATAAGCATATTAAGAAAAAGATAATTATAAGCTTCCTTTTTGGTTCTTCTCTTTCTTACTGAGTATTTAAGATTCTCCAAATGTCATGTAAACAGTATGAAAGTGGTCTTCATATACTGCACTTCCCTGGGCTATACATCCCAAATTCATGTCTATAGAAACTCAGAAGTCCTATCCATATGAAGACAGGGGAGGGGAGGGGAGGGAGGGTTTGAAACAGTGTGGTTTTACGTATTTATTTGCATTTCTAAAAACAAGAAATATTTTGATCAAACCAAAAGTACATCTAAGTGTAAAGAATTTTTACGATTGCTTTCTGAACTCATTTTTGTTCTCATAATACTGTTTCGAAGTAGGTTCACACCGTATGAAGGAGGGTTTCCAAGTGCTTGTTCTGTCTCCATGAAAACTGAGCATATATTCTGACCTTTAGTTTCCTACCCTTTAACTGTGTGCACTTTCTTGCTTTATGACAGATTGCTTCCTTTGAGTCCTTATGGTGCCAGAACTTTATTGTCCCTGCTCCTTGAGAGACCCTCAGTGTTTTGTGAGGTGTGGCTTGTCTTGGCAAACTCGGGTTGACTCTTCCTCAATGTCTTGACTACATCCATGTGGCAGCTAATTTTATTTTTTAAACTCTTCATTCCTTCTATTTTGTGCATTCTGATACATCCTTACCTGTCCTGTTTAGGTATGCAGACTTTCCTACAGGATTTCTAAAAGGTTTTTCTTGTTGTGGGGAGAGGTGGTAAATGTTTGCGCTGTGCCAGCATTATGGTGACTATCAATTGTTTGTGTCACTTGCAATTTATTTTTTTTCTATCCTCTATTTTAAAATGTCATTTTGGTGCAAATTTGAGACTACGTAATGCATTTTTGCCTTTATAGATCCTACAAAAAATACCAAGGGCAAGGACCCTGCAATACTCCAGGGACTTTGTACAGGAGCATCACGAGCGAATACTTGTTCTCAAGAGCAGCTGAGGTGTTGCTTCTCCTGTTAACACTCCCTAACTTCTCCTCAAAGCAGGCACTTGTGGCATCTGAGGGCTTAGTCTCAGCTTGCTGATAGGACATCTGTTCAGACTACACGGGGGTAATTGCAGCCTCCCATTTACCATTGTGTTTCCTCGCCCTCTCGGCCTCTTTGCTGGCATTCAGGATGTCAATCACCTGCCAGGCTGATTGTCGTGCTCTCATTTCCACCCAGGGCAGGTTTACCGAGAGCTGTGAGATGGATTTTTGCCATGTCACTGGCTGCAGGGCTGACAGCCTGGGCACGGCTTCACAAAGGCTGTCAGGCAGCGTTTTCACAGAACTGTTCATTGTTAGAAGTACCTTTTTGAGAACAAAAACGACCTGGTAAAGACGGGAGCATACAGCACAGCACAGGAGTGACTTTTCTAGTCAGCCTGCAAAGCAGGGGCTGTGCTGCTGTCCCTGCAGAGCTCCTGCTGATCCACTGTGCTCTTGAGACTGTTATTTTTAAAAGCACATCTGCTGGGTCTTCCTCTTGTGTGCTGGTCTCGGTTTAGTAGTTTCATATGACTTCTGCAAGACTAAACACGTGTGTGCAAATTTGTGTTACTCAGCTCAAGAACTAAACACACATTCAAAAATTCTTAAGGGCCTCATAATGACTGATTATAGAAAACAAAAAGGGTGAAAATAAGGCTAAACTAGAAATACTTAATGACTGATGCAGAAGAAGTGTGAAATCATTTCTCTGACTCAGTTTAATATTACTATAATGGCTGGGGGGAGGGAGAAATTTGAATGAGGGCTTAATCTTGTTCCCTGTATCTATTATACTTTGAAGAGTGAGCAAAGTTTATTAACAAAAATATCTGATTAAAAGTATCCATCAAACATAGAATTTACATTGGCTGGTCCAGACACATAGATACAGACATAGGTATATAGATACACATACACATACAGATAGGTATCATAAAGCATAAAATCTACTAATTTAGTTTCATAAAAATTGACTTACAAAATCATCAATTTATTTTGCTATTACTAATTAGATGCCATAGACCTAGTTACAATCCATATCCACAAATATGTTCACATTTATACCACAAATCAGTTCTAAGGAGTGTAAATTAGTCAAGGAACTAAAAATTATTATTTATATCTGTATCTTGACTGGGAACCCCATACTTTGTTTCTGCTAGGAAAACACTTAATTTTTTCTAAATTACATGGGAGAAGGTGCACATTTTATAACTACATTTTTAACTAGACACACAAGAAAACAGTCTTGATTCGGTTTTGAATGACTGTACATGAGTAATTTTAATTATAGAATTGTTTTTATTCCTTTTTAGGTATGATTTATATGGATATTATAATGAGGTATTCAGATATTTTAAATTTCATAAATTAAAACAAAAACATGTGGGTGTAAGATGGTTACTAAAAAAAAAAGGATAAAATGTAATTTAAAAATAAATTTCCTCTCAAAATTTGAGATAAAACCATTGAACCATGTTATCTCTATTCAAAATCTGTTGCCTTTAATCCAGTAAGTAATTGCAGAAAACTGAAAAAGTAAAAGCAAACAAAATCAAACAAAATTCTAAGATATAACCCAAAATATGTGTCTACATTGTCTTATCCTCTGTCTTTACAGGAAGATTACATTTCTTTTATCTTTTTCTGAATATATAAAATGTGTTACATTTCAATATAAAGCAGTCATCTACTTTTCATTTTTTATTTTTTATGCATTACATTATTGAAACTTAGGAGAGAAATAATTTAGTAGTTTTGTGAAATCACATACAGAATAACAATATTCTAAGTTGGAAGGGACCCACAAGGATCACTGGGTCCAATTTCTAAGAAAATGGCCCTTACAGGGATTGAACCCACAATCTTGGTGTTAGCAGCAGCAGACCCTGACAAATGAGATTCAACGATTAACTATTTCTTTGCAAAAAGTGAAATAATATAGATCATTATTTTGCAGTGGAGATTATAATCACCATTGCTATACAATCTCAATTGCAAGTACATTTCATAAAACTAGAGCACTTATTCTTCAGCTTGTCCACGTAACTACCCATTGTGTAATTAAAAATCAAATTAATGTTATGGATAACTGGTGGTACTCAGCATCTACCACATACGAAATGGCAACACAATCAAATTTTTACTGCATTGACAGTGATTATCCACAGATAAGAGTTCAGTATGGCTGAAACTTCTTGAGAGTCAGATACCAGAGGGACATGGCACAGTGAAGAATTAAGCATATAATGAAAAAAACCAAGTCCTCTGGGCACTAAAAGAAAAAGGCAAATAGAAACAAGTGCTTCTTTGATGTATTTTATAGCCAAACTAATGAAATGTACATGGCTGTATGTGGGATCAGATGACAATTTGTGTGGGTGGCATATTGTTATTCTAAGTGGAGTTTAAAATTCAAATCAGTACTTGTCTTCCTTTATAGTCTGCAACCACTGATTCAAGAGAAAAAAAGTAAATACAAAATATACAAGAGGATCACTGACATGGAATTTGCATCAGGATCTTGAGCATGTTCAAGAACATTTGAAAATATGTGTTTGTCCTACAGAGGAGTTCTGCGAGAATATCTATAAACAAATAGAATTTAAACATGTTTAAATCCACCTATCAGGTGGATGTAATTAAGTGTCAAATAGAGAGGCTATGGAAAATGTAGAGTGGACTTTAAAATAAGAGGAAGGATAAGATTAATTTCTCTTACTGCTCATGACAGGGTAAACAGATACAGGTTAAAACAGCAGTGCTTTACTTCTGCACAGTTACACAGCAACCACAGTAAACAAGTGTGCATGAAGCAAATGTTGTGGGTTAGCACATCTTAGCTACAGTGAAGATTTTTAATGGGTCTCTAGCTCAGAAAAGAAATAGCTAGCTAAGGGCAAAATGACCAAAAAACACACAGTCAATAATGGTACACAGTACCACTTCACTCTGAGAAATTAAATGTATACTGCATGTGTAGTTACTTAATCAATGCAGAAGAAGAGCAACCATCTCAGAAAACTTATCTGAAATCAAATAATCCCTGGTGTTTTCAGTTTACTGTAAAATGGAAAGAGAAATTGCAGAAGCTCTTACCCTCCCCTCCCCTGCTAAAGGCGTTTCAGAGAGGGGTTCCCCCAGATTAGAGCTAGACTGACTGCCCCACAGCTACTTGCATTGGCAGACCTGCCACCCTGCACTGCCCTTCCTCACTCTGAAGAAACCTGTGCTGCCCAGGAACTGTGAACCAGAGCATGTGGGGATGAACAGGACATCCAGTTCAAGGTGCATGTCTGTCTGACTCAAACCAAAATGCTGATACAGGGGCATTGCTGTGCCTGAGCTGCAGAGGGAACGTGCAGGACTGGACACATGAAGGGCCCAGCTCTCTATTTTCCTGAGCTCTACTGGAAACTGCCACATCTCCAGATGTCTCTCTTAACCAGAGGCTGTGCTATTTGCAACACTTCACAGTCATTCCCTGGAAAAGCCTCTCTTCAGCCACAGATGTGAGTAATTCTTGGTACCTGAAATGCATTCAGCTGTTACCTTTGATCCATATGCATAGCATTGCTGATTATTACAGAGACTGGTGGCCATCACACTGAGTGTCTGCACAAATACAATGCCTGTTAAAAAATCTGCACTTTGGTTTACTCTATTCACATTCTTCTATAAGTTGTTACCCATTGTTGAATAGAAGTCAAGACAACATGTTTACCCTGGGGGAAGGCTAAGGCCTAGCTTACTAATTGGGATGAAAAGCACATCCAAGGTGAACTTCACTCTGACAAATACAGTCATAAACTGTTTTGATGGGATGTGATCATCTTGCAAGTGGGAAAGTTCAGTGGACTGCTTCCAGCAGTAAAGAAAAATAATCTTTGAATTTTTCAGAGTACAGTGAAATATTTTGGAAATATCTCCAATACCAGCAGACAGCCTACACTTCTTTTAAAGAGCTGGATTAACCCGTCAGCCAAAATGCAAGTCATCTTAAAAGACAGCAAGAAGTTTGACTGAAATTAACAACAAAAGGCAATGAAAAGTAAGAGCAAGAAATTACAACATTTCATCACTACTCTGTGTCTTTTCAGCTGTTGGCCAATGTGACATGGACAGAATTAAAACAGGAGCTGGTAACATATCTGAGTTACCCCACACTTCTGTCCTTGTACTTATTCTGTTTAAGAGTTCACTTCTGAAATTAGGAGGTATCTTTGATCTGCTTCTAGCAGAGGAGAAAAAACATTGGCTTTGCTCCCCAGTCTCGTAATGGCAAAAGCAGAACCTGGCAAGGAAGGAAGAAGAGAAGATGGAGTTAAATAATTCTAATAATAATTTAAGTCAATAGTCAAGAAATCTTACTGTAATGAACCTTATTTTCTTGATTTTCATTAATAGTTTTTAGTTAGTTTCACAAAGAAAGGTTATTTCTCATTAGTTGGTAAACCCATTTTACAGTTTGTTTATGGGTAACAGAGACTTTACAGTAGTATTATAAGTTTTTCCTGCTGGAAAAATCTGTAATATATAATTAAGAAATTATAGAATTCAATACAAATTTTATCTGCTCAATACAAATTTTTAATTGTTCTTGGCTTTTCCTATAAAATCATTCTCTATTTTCCTGATGAAGAGTATTTACATTTTCTTTGTTGCTGTCTGTATCTGTAGAAATTAAATTGATACAGAAATTGACATGGGGCTTAAAAAAGAAAAAGCAGCATTTAAAATATTTTTTTTTCTGTAGCACTGATGTAATTAGAACAATTAGAAAAGTATTGCATAGAGTTAGTGAGCTGAAGGAATTCATATTATCCTAAAGTGTTTGGAAACAAGAAAGTGTGACATTTTCACATTTCCATCATGTAGGTGAGGAAAGTGGAAAGAAAAAGGATATCTGCTTTTTAAATTCAGTGTAGGTTTTGTAATTGTGGAACTATTCTTTGGGCTGGAGTATATGAATTAATTGAAATGAAAAAAATATTTTGTGAACATTCTCAGAGGATGCTAATGCTAAGTGGAAGAATGTGGGTCCTTATGCATAGTATCTGTCTCCAAGTTCAGGTAGAGTGGAAAGGATTTTTACCTTGAGTCTTTTTTGACTTTGTGTCTAATTTCAGAAAGAGCATTCTGTCTCACCCTTCCCTGTAACACCACTCTATGTCAAACCCTGCAAACAGATTTCACTGTATTGAAAACCATCTACAACATAGATGTCGTTTTTCTCACTATTCTGAAAATTTAGAGATAGTCTTATTGATGTTACATAAAATGATGGCTAGTCTGCCATCAGGAATGTTAAACTGTAAAACAGAGTATGTTCTCCATCATGCCCTTTAGCGATAATGCTGTGTATCTACCTGAAAGCCTGCAAGATGGTGATACTGCAGAATGATTTCCTGTTCCCATATGTTTTACTTTAAAAGAACTGGAGACCACCTGGTTTATCTAGTTAATTTTAGAGACAACCAGGGAATATATAACTGTGGCTATAGCACACAGAAAGGTGCATTGAAATGAATTATGTATTTTAAAGCCATAATAAATGAAGTAGCAAAGAAAATTATTCAGGGAGTTGACCAGTGGCCTAGATTCCAAGCTGTACTACTGTGTTTGCAAGTTACAGCTTTAGTAAAGTGTTTCTGCAGGTGATTCAAGAAATTTATTATTTTAAATGCATAGTGATTAGACTGCTTTGCTACAATATAAATTTAGTGTGTTGTCATACTGTCCAAAGATCAGAAGAAAAGTTCAGTTGCCAGTCTCCATGGCCAGCTTCCAAACTACTGCAGTAACTCTCTTATCCATGAGAACAGCTGATGTGATACTGTTTTCTGTTGCAAGGTCAGTTCTATTTTCATCTGACAGAAATTGAAAGCTGACTTGGTCATCTGCAAATATCTTCTTGAGCCACTCTTTCTCTGAAGAGTAAAAAGATATATTCTAAGGCTTTAGTTTGACAATGATGAGAAAGTAATCAGGAAAAGTCAATATAGTTTCACCAAGAGAAAATCAAGCTTGATCAGCCTGGCTGCTCTCTACAATGAAATGATTGGCTAAAGGGATGAGGATAAAGTGTTGGCTGTGGGAAAGCTTGAAATTAAAAAGGTTTTGATTCTGCTTTCCACAGAGTTCTGATTTGGAATTTGAGATAGGCAGGACAAACAGACTGTTAGATGGACTGAAAAGCAACTGGACAATCAGAACCAAAGGCAATAGTAATCAATAGTATGACACCTGGCTGGAATAGGTACTTAGCCAGGAGTCAGTACTGACACAGTATTTCTTGAATAGCTTCATCACTGACCTGGGCAACAAGACAGAACCCATCAGCAGCAAATCTGGGGGAGTGGTGGCACATCCAACATTAGAGCTTCAATCCAGAAGGAACCTGGGAAATCTAAGCACTGGATCCAATGGGGATTGATTCCACCACAAGAAGGGCAAGGATTGCACCTGAGATAGAATAATCCCTTCCATCAGCCAAAACTGGGAGCCAACTGGCTGACCACTATCCATGTGTGGAAGGACCTGGACATTACAGCAAAGTATGACCCAACTATGCATCTTAATCACAAGTGCAGACAAAGTAGCCACACTCTGAAGAGCCCAATTTAGAAGACAAATTATCTTCTATGTAGCTAAGATGTGGCTGTGTCTAGAGCACAGTGTGCAGTTTTTGGCTGCTGTTACAGCTGGATATTGAGGAACTGCAAGGAATCCATGAGGGTTAACAAGATAGCGAATGACATGTGATACAGGAGGAGAAATTTAAAGAAATGGGATTGATTAGTCTGACAAAGAGGAGGTTGACAGGTAATTTAACACCTTTCTATAACTACCTGAACAGGTGTTTTGAAGTGACAGAATGAAATTTTTCTCCCTAGAAACAGAAGGAATAAAAAGGGGCAGCAGCCATGACTTCCAAGCTGAAAGTTCCTGTTGTACCTAAAGAACAACATTTTCAGGAGAGCAGTGCAGTCATGAAAGAGTTATTGGTATCCAGAGGGACTGTGGAAAGTCCATCCTCAAAACAAAGCTTAGCTGAACAAAGTCAGAGCTGGCCCAGTCCTTACATTCCAATAGTCCTTCCTCAAGTAGTGGAAGTTCCTTCCAACCAACATTTATGTGAGTCAGTGATTCCCTCAAATTCTGCTTTCTACACAAGGTTAATTGAGGATGAATGAAATCCTCTCCATTTAGTTTTTGTTCTTTTTATGTGCCAGGCTGGTGGAGACAGTAATGGTCTTCAGGATTTTTTCCATGATTTTTCAAACCAAAAATCTGAACTAAATTAAGAAGAAACAACTGGAATCACCAGGCCACTTACAATAGTTAATATCTCAGGATTAAGGATTGGATAACTTCAGGAAAAGAAATGGAGGGGGAAAAAAAAAAAAGAAAACAAAAACCCCAAACATTTGTCATCGTGGACACAAGGGGTTTATTTGAAAGAACTAATGCATAGGGTGTTCTTCTTCTTCTTCTTCTCCTTCTTTGTCATTGTCATCTTCCAGGAGCACCGGAACTGCCCAAGGGGTTTTGTGAAACAAAGCCTCTCCTCCATCCCTTCCCATCTCAGCCGAGAAAGCTGTCACGGGGTCCCTGGTTCTGTTTTCTTGCTAATGCTGTAGTTATTGTTGTTTGTTTGCCTTGTTATAAATACTAGTAAAGAACTGTTATTCCTATCCCCAGATCTTCACCTGAAAGCCCGTTAATTTTAAAATTATAATTCAGAAAAAAGGAGTTTACATTTTTTATTCCAAGAGAGGTTCCTGCCCTCCCTAGCAGACGTCTGTCTTCCAAACCAAAACATACGCTTATAAATTCAATTGGGTAGGTGTTAGGTGGCTTTACACACAAATCCTTGGCTGCAGTGGTAGGAAGAAAGTTGTGCAATTTGTAGACAGCTAAAATAATTTAGAATTTATTTGAAATTCATGTTAGTCACTGTGTGGATGAGGAATTTAGTCATAGTGGATTGATGGCATTGTGACACTTGAAAGACACTGAGTTGCTTTATTCAAAATTCAGATAAAAGAATGACTTATTCCTCTGAAAACAAAATGTTATCTGGGTGTACAGAGCTAATTTACTGATTAAAAGGACTATCCTAATAATTAATGCATTTTCCCAAAGTATTTTATATTGTGTAAGAGATTTTAATACAAACAATTCAAAATACAACATATAATATTTTAAAAAAAATATAAGACACCACACACACTTCAAAGCCCTACATGACAAAATACATAACTTCTGTTTCAGTAAGCCCTATGTTTCAGATCACAGAAAATCTACAAAGAAAACCCTGTTGAGAGAAAACTGCAGTAGATGCTAAGAAAAGGAAAGCTCTCAATTTCTAATTCTGACCTTATTAATCAAGTGTGCACTAGAGCTGCACAGTGCACTGGCATTCATACATAATGAGAAATGGGGAAATCATTCTCGGCAGACACATTGCATGGGAATGCTGTACTATTTTAAAACCCCACTAATGAGAATCAAGGACTTTCAAGTCCCCTTGCAGAGTTTCTGCTCTCCTTTGTCTAATTGTGCTGGTTGGGAGTACTTCTTTCCTCAGCAAGGAATTGCATTGTTTTTAAAAAAGAGGGGCAACTCCAGCTGAAGCAGCTCCTAATTCGGCCCCTTCTTACTGTTGCCTCCTCTTGAACTGAGTGGACAAGTGAGAGGACTTGTACTTCAGCTTGAGTAGCATTTCGAACAGTGGAGCTGGAGGAATATGTGAGCATCAGGAGATACTGTCCCCTGACAATATTCTGAGGAACCGAGCTGGACAGGTTCGTAGATTTTTATTTCAAAGGATCAGCTGCCTCAGCATAAAATCAAAATGTGTTGCATGCTACTTTTACACATCTGAGTTTGTGTGAGAGTGTGATAGGCAACAAAAGCAAGTATGAAAGACAGATCACTTCAGTGGGCTTTTTCTTGTGTGACTGCTTGCCTATGCTGCGTTCAGGGAAAAAAGATTTTAGGTACATTCAGTATAAACAAAAAGATAACATCAAAGAAATACCTGATTTGCATAATAAATTTCCCTTCTGGAGCAACATTTAAAGACAATCGAACAAATTAAGCTTACTAAAAGACAAATGCACACTAAACAAATCTCTAAAAGTCAATAAAGTAGATGTTTAAAATACTAGTTAATGAGTTTTGAATCATGGTAGATCTCAGTGTTGATACTCTTCCCCGATACACACCACTCCTTTAAAGGAAAACAAAACCACCAATTAAATTGCACACACTTCAGAGGATGTCTCATATTCAGGGTCTGTGAATACACACTATGTTTGTTGCCCAAGCATTTACCATTTTGACACATGTGTTACAAATCATGTCATTTTGAGCACCTGCCTATCAGCATTTAGCATTTCATTTTCAGTTTCCCTAGACTGTTGCCTACTCACAAAACGATTATTTAAAAGATAGTATTCTAAACACAGATGCCATGTTAGCAGTGATTAGTTAAAACAACAGCAAGTAATAACATATTTTGTAGATACAGCAGATATAAGACCATGTTAATTCATTTCTAAAGACAGAAGGTCCTAAAAGGGAAAAATCCTCGAGGAATTTCACAGGTTCTTAATGAATGGACTGGAAAAGACAGAGGTAATTCAGTGATGATAAATGCAACAGTAATGCACACTGAAGGAGAAAAATGGGGCACTTGTAAATATTAAGTCTAAGTTAAGTGTACTAACTAACAGGTCCATTGACGTTACTGTGGATGGCACTAGAATGAGAAAGTTGCAGATTCTGCTAAAAGACTAGGGAAGATGCTAAATTGGGGCACTGCTGGTAAATTTTTAAAAAATATCGTAACGGAAAATATCATAATAAGAAACCTTCATTTAATTAAACTCTGCATTTGCACTTTCAGTAAGTTTCCAGATTGTTAGTTCTCGTCAACTTACATAAACATTAAAATATGAAACTTTTACACTTGTTTTGTTGCTTTCTTTGCTGAAATGTACACTTTATAATTATTTAAGTAAATAGTTCTCTAGTTTCACAGGTGTTTGTCTATCTTTTTCACTCTAGAAAGAGTCCAACAATTAATCTATATTAATTATGATATCATTATTTATTATTATTCTTTATAATTTTCTTCTTTTTAAATTATACGCAGAATTTTCATTTTAAATTTGGGACAAAGTGTATTTGGATTGAAATAGGTATTGAATAGAAACATAACAAGAGGTATTTTAAATTAAAGAGTAAATGGAAATAGCTATATTTTAAAAAGAGAAGATTGAAAAAGGAGCACTAACTGGTAGAAGGCAAATGTTAAACCCATATTCAAAAAGGCAAGCAAGAGAATCTAGAAAAGTACAGGAAAGTGAAATCCACCCTAATACATGTAGGGTTTTATGTATCAGTTCCTCCTAAAAAACATTTTTAAGCATGGAAGGGACAGGAATTTTATTGGGCACAGACAGTGTGGATTTATGAAGAGGAATTTTTACTTTACCACCTGATTTGCTCCTATGATGAAGTGGCCTCTGTCAGGATGTGACATTGGTGGCTGGATTCCTTTTCCCCAGGACTGAGACTGATGAGAGAGAAGCTGTTTTCTCATGTTTGGGCTTAGTTGTTTATTCTTTCCTTATCTACATTACACATATACAGAGCACAAGGAGCTACGTACACTAAGATAGAAAGGTGCAAAATGGAGAACAAAGAATCTCTCCAAGGTCTTTTATATGTCTATTTGTCCAATAATCAAATGCCAAGTAAGTTATTTTTCTTAGTGGCCCAATGACCTGACAGCTGTATGCTGAACTGTGGATTTCTTTATCCAGTCACTCATTATTACCCAAAAATCCTTAGAAGAAGAAGATGAAGGAAGAAGAAGGAGAAAGGGACAACGCCCTAAACCCTCTGTATTGTCTCTCATTCTCTAATATAGCTTAAACCCTAAACTCCAACTTTCTCACCCAGTGATTTATGAACACTCTATTTACACACTCCCATTCCCAGTTTTTCTGCGTAACTTTAAAAGCTGTCTCCACGGTGTTATTCCAAACTCAGTGCTCTCTTGGGTGTCAGAGCCAGGCACCACAGATAAGGGCTTATTTTCTGTGCTTCTGACCCCAGCAGGCCTCCACCATGTACAGGTGATATTTATCTTGCCTTTCCACACCACCTCCTGTAGTATTGTGCTAGACAAACTGTAGTCTGGGAGGCCCAGAAGGAATCTCATGGAGAACAACACAGAAACATGCCAAGTTTTACACTTAGGACAGAATAGCCCAGTGAAACACGACACTCAAGTGATTGACTGCATGGGGGCAGACCTGCTGGAGGTCCTGGTGGGAAAATTGAACAGTCAGCAGTATGCCCCAGTGGCAGCCACCCACCCTGTAGCACTTATTTTTCATGTATCAGCTGGAAGCAGAAAACCAGAATTCTGGCAATCTTCTGTTTCACACACTTTTCAATGAAAGAAAAAAAAAAGCAGTGTTTTCTCTGAAGCAGTTCACTACAGAAAAAGGTCTAAAAAGATATTTTCTACATGTAGGTATTGAAAAAGATTTGGGTTTTTGTGTTCAATATATCTACATTTGCTTCACTAAAAATACTGAAAATAATAAATGTACTGCATTACATATAATCATACATGTAATAGTACATGTAATATATTGCACTAAGATACATTATAAAGCTTGACCTGACTTAAAAATTTAAACACTTCCCAACTTTCTGATTTTGTAAGTAATTATGCAACCTTTAATTTTAATATCTGATGAAGGTCATGGCTATAGGACATAATTTGATTTATTGAAGTGAATTGTCAAGTTTATAGTAGTTTCAAGTCTTAACTTTAGATTGTCATTTTTTTGCATTTACTTCAAAGTTTTTTTTAAATATATATATATGCATTTAATTTAAATGAACATAATGGTAGTTATTTAGATTACTCTCTGTGCATTTAATACCAGAGAGTGTATCTGGAAAATTAGAAGGATTCATCAGAAAGGGAAGGAGGATTTGTGGAGATATGCAAAAACTTTGAAGAAAAATACAAATTATTTCTCTGTAAGGGGAGATATACATGATAACAAGGTACTCAGCAGTCCTCCATGCCTTCAATTCCTCCCATGAGAAGGAGTATCTGATGTTATCCTCCCTTGACCTGTCCATTATTCCTGCCCAAGCATCCACCTTTAGCCACATTCCCATCATTTCTCATATTCTGCTGTCATGACAGAGGAACACTCTCAGACTTTCTCAGCACAACACACTGTGTTTTGTAGGTTCCCACTTTGCATTACTTCTTACCTTGTTTCACATCTTTCAGAACCAGTCATCACTTATTCAGTCACACTGAGCTTCCTGTAAGTCTTGCTCCTCCTCTGTGAAACCTGTGAGGCACATTTTTAAGACTTATGTTTTAGAATCCACTTCCAATCATTTTTTTTTACTATCATTTATCATTTCCATTATTTATGTAACCTACCAGCAAGGGCAATATGATGGAATGAGCTTATGGTATATCAGTTGCAAGATTTCTCAGGCTGAATCCATAGCGAATAATATTCCATTAAGTTCCTTCATGTTGTGATTCTCACAAAAAACAAAACCGATGTGTGCTCTTGATCATTAAAATTCATATTTTGTTTTGACAAATGCCTTGTTAATCTAAACTAAAGTGTCGGAGTTATTTGTATTTAATTTGAAATATTAACTCTCTACCTCTTGTCACAATATCGATATTGTAAGAAAAGACCATGCTGGAACCAAAGACTGGATGAAATTGTCCAGGATTTTCTAAAGCATGTTCTTGTGACTCAGCTAATGTTTACCTTTATCAGGAAGCCCTAATTTTATTAACTATACTTGTGATCTCACCAACTATTTTTCTATCATCATTCAAGAGTGAAGCAAAGATTGAGTGAGACAAGGAGTCACCAGTCACGTTGTCAGATTCAGGCTGCATTTTAAATTATCTGTAAATTAAAGAAATTTTGTTGGCAATTATACAATCCATTACACTGCTTCTTCTTTTTCCCTCTTAACAATGTCAGGTATGGACCATGATTGCATGTACTTTGACTCAACCACAATGACAGGCTGTTTTCTAATTAGTCACAGGAGTGAGTTAACAACTGCTGTTCAAATGTCTATTATTGTCTCCAAGATTGGCAAGCACTAGGTATTTCAAAGGAAAAGAGCTTTATACTGAGCCAATGTATGAAAAATTACCTCTTTGAAGGTTTCATCCTAATGCGTCATAGTCAAATGCTAGTTTAAATCTCAAAGATTTTATCTTGCCAATGTTTATTAGCAACAGTTTTACAACTGTGAAGAAACTGGGTAGAAATATCCTATATTTCTGTGCATCTTTCACATCTTACAGCAATGAGATGTTCCCTAACTACTTTGTGTTCTGACAGCACTGTGCAGCACAGCATCATTGTACCAGTGCTGCTGGCATACCTGTAAAGCCATTTACAGGTAAGGCAAACTGTGCTTACGAGAACACACTGCATGGATACACACACTGGGATTATTTTCATGAGACATTCTGTCATTTGCTCATTCATACTTTGCAAGCTCACATTTGCCATCCTAGAAGAAAGCATCACAGACTCAGGTTGGAAAAGGCCTCAAGATCAAGGCCAAACTATGACCAAACACCACCTTTTCAACTAGACCGTGGCACTATGTGCCATATCCAGTGTCCCCTAAAACACCTTCAGAGATGGTGACCCCATCACTTCCCTGGGCAGCCACTTCCAATGCTTAATCACCTGTCCTGTGAAGAAATTCTTCCTATTGTCCAATCTGAACCTTCCCTGGAGTAGGATGAGACTATGTCCTGCTGTCCTGTCTGGTTGCCTGGGAGAAAAACTTGTCCTCCACCTGGCTATCAGGGAGCTGTAGAGAGTGCCCCTGAGCCTGATTTTCTCCAGACTAAACAACCCCAGCTCCCTCAGCTGCTCCTCAGACCCTTCTCCAGCTCCACTGCCCTTCTCTGTAAAAGATATGCAGAGAAGGAAAGCAACATAAAGGAACAGAAGAAAATGCAGCAAATGAAAAAGGTCATAACAATATGGCTCACTATTTTAACTCATGAAATATGAGACAGTCTAAATGCTTCCTGACACCTCATTCTAATGACAAATACTATAATAAAAAACATAAATGGTACAAATTATTCCATTCACTTGACAAACATTATGAAAGCAGGAAGAGATGCAAAATTAATCAATGCTTTCTGTGTAATTGTTTTCATGAAGTGTTCTTTAGATATATGATTTAGAATGACTAAATAACAGATCTAACTTAGCCATTAACTATAATATAACATTAACTTTTATAAGAAACTGCAAAGAGATTTTCCTTAAAGTGATTATTCCAATTTTTCAATAAAAAAAATTAAGCAAGTGGATTACTGTTAATCATTTTTTGTTCATTCCAGTATAACTTTTTTTCTGGTACAACATGTTGTATTAACTTCCATCTTTCCAGGAAAAGCTCCACTGGAGCAAGAATCACATTTAATTCAAAAGGACAAAACTGATCAGGATTTATTTATAGGTTTCTGCTAGTGTGCTGCAAGAATTTTCTTTAGTATCCTAAATATTCTAGAGAGCATATTTTTGTTTGTACTTGTCATGTTTTACCCAGTTGTGAAGACTGCAAAGAGCAAGACTTTGTTAATAGCAATGCTATTTTCAATGTAATCAATTTGTCAGAGTGGTAACTTTGCTGGAACAGAATGAAGCAAGCAGAGGATATAAAGGTGCTTTTTTTAGGCAGCCTCACTGCAGCAGCTGCTGGCACTGAACTGACAGCACTTTAACAGTGCAGCTGAAGTTTGCCACAGGCTTACCTCAGTCACCTCTTGGACCTTGTTAGCTCCCAGCTATTCCTTTCTTACACAATCCCCAGGCTGAGGAACAGAGTTCATGCTCCTTTATTCTCGTATCAGTAAGCAGTTTTTGAAGAACAGTGTTCTCCTCTCTTCTTGTGACCTTCTAAGGACAAGGACAAGGCTTTCCACCTCGACTGCTAGAGTTTTCACTCATTTTGTGTCATAAGACATGGCCCAGGAATGACAAGGCTGTGGCTATTGATGATGGAGTTATGTTTCTCACACCAGAGATATCACACATGATAAATAGTAGAGTGAGGTTTTTTGGATGTTCCATACCCTTTGTTTTTTAGCAAAAATTGAGCAAGGAAGAGCTGCTAATTTCTCTCACAGGCATTTCCTGGGTCATGAGTGCACATCCTGTCCTACTAGCATCCCTAGTGGAGCAATGGCTATTGAGGATCACAGACCCACTAAACAATTCTGGCTGGAAGGGAGTTCAGACCACCTCCAGTCCAACCCCCTGCTTACCTCACAGAAGGTCCATCTGGGGTCAGACCAGGCTCCTCAGGGCTTCAGTCAGCCAGGTGCAGAAAAAACTTGTTTTGTAAACTGGCAGAGAGATTGCACATCCTCCCTGGACAACCTGTGTCGTTGCTTGGTTGCCCTAATGAAGAAAAAAATTTTTGTCCCTTTATCCACACATAAGCCCTGCTGTTGCTGTTTGTGCTCATTGTTTCTTATCCTCCTGCCATGCACTGTTGGTAAGATCAGGGGTTCATCTTCTCAATAATGTCTTCAGAAGTTTTGGCTCTTATTTGGGTCCACCCACAAAAAAAATTCTCTTCTTGAGGGTGAAGAAGCCCAGTTTCACTGCAAATGACCAGTGTATTTCTGAGTAGAACAGGGTACTGATTTCCCTCCACCCACTGACTGTGCTGCTCTCAATACAGTCCTTTACATTGGTGGCCTGTATTTCTGCATGTTCTGCCTTCCCATGTGCAGGGAAGGAATCACTGACTTTCATGAGGTTCCTGTTGGCTGTCTCCTGCACTGGGTACAGGTCTCCATTTGGTGGCAGCTTTGCTGTCCTTTCTCTCCTCAGCTCCCCAGATTGTGGGGTACGAACACCATACAGCCAGGGAAGCTGGCCACCTTTACTACTGCAAATAACAGTGCTTTGAAGAGAATCTCATAACTCATGAGTTTCTCCACTTGATGAGGACTCATAAACTTGTTCAGAACACAGCATTACCCCTGCAGAATTGCATAAATTTTCCGTGCTCCTCTATACACATGACATGGAACCCAGTAAGTCATATTTTTATTAATCTGCACACATTGCAATTTGGTCAGTAAAATAAACCTCCTCATTTGTCAAAAAGGATTTAATACCTAGCACTTTGCACTACCATAACCTTATAAAACTGCAAGCTAGAATGTGAGCATAGGGAATAGACATATTTATTTGTGGTTATTTATATTAAGCATCTCATATAAATCAAGGAAAGTATTAATGTAATTAAAGAGACTGCATCCTAGCTCTGGAATGCTGTGTGCAAAATATTGTGAACAATTTTTTTTATGGGTCTGTTAAAAGTACTAAAGAAGAAATGTGATGTAAACTGTATTCATCCATTCCATTATACTTGAGATTATTTTGATACAAAATGCTTGGTTTTGTCTATTTAGGGAGTTCATGTAACTCCAATTTGACAAATTCAGTCCTTGGAAATGGATAGACTGGAATTCTGTATGGATTTCAAATATTTTGCCAAGCAAGCCACAACATTTTCAGGAAAGTTAACAATTAAAATATGCATATACATTCAAAAATCCTACTTCACTGTGATTGGAAAATCCCAAGCAGCCTGTTTTGAAAACAAAAAGCTGTCATACAAAAAAAGCAAAGATGTAAAAGTTGTGAAGTACCAGTACCAATACTCTAGATACAAAAACAAAATACAAACAAATGGTGATCACCTCTCTTTGAAATAGGTGGTACAAGAAGTGATGTATAAATCTTAAACCTCCAAATCTTCCTCCTGTTTCTCTCCAACCTCCACTTGTCAGGGTGCCAGGCCTCCCTGTGCCTCCTTCATCCCTCTGTCTCCAGAGCAGAGGCCAGGTCAGCTCTCCCAGGTCTGGAAGTCCTGCTTTTTAACAGCTGTACCTCCTGCCTTAACAGCTGATGGTGTTTCTCCTTATTTCTCTCATTTATCCAAAATATTAAGGATCATTTTATCATTTCTGACCTCACATGCCTTAGAAACTCTTCTTGCTCTGCTACCTCCTACTCCTACTTTTGTTATTTTGCCCTGTGCTATTAGAGCAGCAGTGCAATGCATGCAGTTTCATCATCAACCTGAGCACTGCTGAGTGCTCAGTGCTGACCAGAATTGTTCTGTGCATCAAGAGTGAAGCATTACAACAACCAGCTCTGTCTCAGCTAGTCCAGACCCAATGGTCAGCAGAGACATGGGACTAGTGACTAAAAACTGTGCATGCACCTGGAGAAAAAACTACATGTTCCCCTGCTACTGTCATCTCAGACAACAGGATGACAGAAGTCAATGGAAGGACAAGTGAGGTGATCTGGTGCCTCCGTGGAGTTAGGGAAAAGGATCAAAAGGAGCACCAGCACTCACGGGCTGGCAGCCTTCAATCAGACCTTCAACCTGTACAGCACAGACTGAGCCAGTCAGCAAAGAAAACATATAGAAACATTAGATTTATTTTGGATCTAGATTTAAAAAGCAATCCTATTTCTATTTTTTCTAATCTACAAGTAATTCTCATATTTCCTTATGCAGATTATAGCTGATTGTGTCCCTCTTCTGTCCTCACTTGTCTTCTCTGTTCTAATGCTTGAAGAAGCTTTGAGAATGACCACCCTTTGTTATCACAGGGTTATGCTGGTGTTCCAATAATTTCTGTCTCAATACATATTAAAATTATTATAATAATCAAATCCATATTAAAAATATTAAAATATAGTAATCCTTAACTTTAGGGAGTTCATAATAGTGAAGCCAGATTCTTCTTATTCAGAGAATAGAGGTGTAGCACTATTTCTACAACAGCAAAGGCAAGTTTCCCCTTTTCATTTACAAAATTTCCCCTTAGATTTTTCTCCATCCTGGCCCTGTCAATCAACTTCTACCTGCTTTATCTGGATCCCCTCTCAGCTCTCTCATGACTATGCAAAACTATGCCTTTTTTTGGGATTTCTCAAGTTTTGGCAGCTTTCTTTCATTTACTCTCTCTCTTTACATTCAACTTGTATGGTTCACAATCACTTTCTCTAGTTTTGTTATTTTTCCTGACACCAATATTATTTTATTGACACAGTGACAAAATATTGGCCTCTGTTTCTTATTTTAACATTCCTTTCTCATCTATCACACCACTCTTTTGTCACTTTCTGCATGCACCAAAGACACTGTTGTCAGTTCTGCAAGGTTTTATCTTGCTATCACTCTTGTCTTTCAGAGAAAAAAAATAGAATTTTGTTCACTTCCTGTGAATGTAACCATACAAAAATAAATTGAATTATTTTGTTCAATTCATGCCTGACTGTATCTTAGAATTGGATGTATCTTTAGGAAAAAAATAATCTAAATTTCAAAGTCTTCACAGGATTAGGATTTTCGTGGCTTTTAGTGACATTGTAAGAATTGTCTGCAGTGAAGGAACTAAAAAATGTAGCTAAAGGAACTACATATGTATATAAATTAACAATATGATGAAATAACTGCAAAAAACCAGAGATAATTGATGAGAACAATTATTTTGGTAAATTAATGGATAAAAATAATAATGACAGTGAGTTATTTTCCATCAATTTCTCTGGCTAACACTTAACTCCATAGTGTTATGAAACATTGCAGGAGGGCATGGACTCTCATGGCTCTCTTGCAGATATATTAAAAAACCAGAAAGGAATGTATTCCATAACAACAGCTGTACAGGAAACAAAAAGACAGAAAATCACAGGCAAATTTGGATGTTCACTGGGATAATAACAATAAAGTTATTACTTCTGACATGTGGTATAAAGACACCAAGACTGCCACAAACAGGACTTTAGATGAGGATTCAAAAATGGCATATTTATATGTATTATTATGCATATTATTATGATTACTGTTATTTTTATTAATAATAATAATAGAAAATAATTTTTTGTGAGAAATATCTATTTAAAATGGGAAAATCTGGTATATTTTAATATTAATATTTAATAATATTTTTAATAATATTTGGTTTTTTTAAATACTGTGATGCAATGAATAAAAATATCACCTTGAGAAAGTGATTATGGTTCACACCCTTCTTTTCAGAGGTAGAAGGACAAATGAAATGACAACATGCATCTACAGAGGCATAAAGATCATGGGACGAAATCTTGTCCTCTTTCACATCAGGTCCTGCAGACAATGTGCCTCACAGGGTGCTTTAGTTGAAAAGCTTCAGGTCTCCTCAGTAAATTTTTTCTCCTCCTATATTTTATATAATTTAATATAATTTTATTTTATCATTTAATATAATATATATAAATTATGCATTATATATAATAAAAAGTATTATATATATTTACATATATATACATATATAGACACATATATACATATATATATATCTCATTTGATATAAAATTTTACAAGAGTTTCCTCACATGTGGGAGATTCTTCTCTTGACTTGCATTAAGTCTCTCTACCATGCATTACAGGTCTTCTTGAATTTTCTATGGAGCTGGAAGGAAAAGAAACATGTATATTTGAAATAATATATAAAAGAAAATAGAGCTGAAGATTTGGGGATGGTGAAATTCTTGACTCACCATTTCTTTCATTATTGTCTCCTTCTTTGGAAAGGGACTTCATAAATTAATAGTGATTCCAAATCTTTTGGAATCCTGGCTTTATATAACATACCTGCTTCAATATAGAATATAATTTTTATTTTTAGCATTTTTTTATTTAGCAAAGATTTCCTGAGTACTAAATATTTCTTTCAGTAGGGAGGAATTTAATTCTTGACTGAAATGACCAGTTGCTCAAATGCACAGTGAAAGAAAACAAACAAAGCAGCTGTAAATGATCAAAAATAAACGTATTTATGTAAGATATCATTATGTTCCTACCTGTTTCACTGTAATAATAAGCCAAACAGACCATAGACCATCTGCATGCATAAAATATTTCCCCTTACATGGCATGAGGCTTTGATAGTGCTTAGTGAACTCCTTTATGGTTTGAAATGTAAATATGGTCTAACTGCTGTGCTTTCATTTTAATTTCAGTGCTGCTTTTGTCCTGAACAATTTGAGTTTACTGTAATTTCTTCCCTGTAAAAATCTGGAAAGAAATTTGCTCTTCTGGAACCACAAATACCCCACACAGGAGTTACAGCTTTGTATGCTGCAGTTGTTTTATGAATGAATAATGATAAGACTCGAGTCGACTCTTGTCATATTTGTTGTATGTGTCCACTAGAAAACTACCCCAGAAGATGGGTATATTGCTTGGTAATAAATTCAAATTAGAAATGTAAAGGAGATACCCATCTTTGTTTAGCAAATACATTCTCCACAAACCTATCTCTAATCTTTGAGGATCACAGTTTTACTTCCTATTACAATGACAGCAAGACAGAGATATATGGCGAGAGGCAAAATACCTTTCAAATCAAACCTTTCAAAACAGGGTCCAAACATTAAGAATTTTCTGCATGCCTGTTTTCTCTTGGCTGATTAATAAAGGACTTAGAACTTGTCCACTCTCAAACACTAAAGAGCAGGAATGTGAAAGCATGGAAGCCCTCAGACTTGCACAGGGAAAGTTTCACAATTTTCTTCAGTCCTCCTCCCTGCTATGGAATTGGCTGTCAACTCTTCCCCTCAGGGCCTGGCATTAAGTTTCTGTCTTAATGGAAATGCTTTGTGTATATTGTTGACATTTCCCAAATATATATTCAGTACTTTTCTTGTTCTAAAAAATGAGAGTGGTTATAACCACCGAGTTGATAGTTATTTTCTAGTAGATAATTTCATCCAATTTTTGTACAATTGTACTGTGTAGCAGTAGCCAGGATATGAAATCTGTACTGTGTAGCAGTAGCCAGGATATGAAATCTGGAAGGCACCATGCTTGTAAAAAACAGTCTCAGTCTGACTAAGAAATGGAAAAAATAACATGGAAAACTTTTCTTGGCCTAAGAATTTGCCAAAATCAGTTTCACGAAACCTGTCTCTCAGCTATGTTTCTGTTGATGTTGTTTGAGTTCCAGTAGGATGTCGGGATAAATAATGAGGGATGAGACTATAGAGGCTATTAAGATGATTTATTGCACGAATAAATCAGATGAGGCATCAGTCTCAAGGCACGAGATTTTAGAGGAGTAACAAGTTGGCCATAGCTCAAAGGTAGCTCAAAGAGTTTCTTTGTTACAAGGAAATATATAACATTCTGGTCCAATGGACAGTTGACACGGAGTTTATTTTGACTTTATCACCTATCACTTTTGCTAAGTTCTGCTGCACTGCATCTGCTTTTCAGCCAATAATCTGCAAGCTCACGTACACACATATGCCTCTATTATAACATCTAGATTCATAGCTTCCTCTGTAAAATCACACTACTACAGTTTAAGACTCTCCACCATCTTATCCAATGCAGTTTCTTACTTAAGGCATATTCTTACTTGCAACTATAGGAACATAAGTTTATGATTTCTGTGCTTAATTTCTGTGTACCTTTATCATTACATTAACACAAGCTTCTTCCAAGGCTGTAAATCAAACCCTTCAGTGTCAATAGAAGTTTCTATTTTTCTATTTCCCCAGTAGGACCCATGAAAGGTGTGTAAAAAGGATTTAATCATATTCTGGAAAGTGCTGACATCCGTTATGTCCATCACAATGGGACAACTGCTCTCATGCATCTCCATAGCACTGAATGGACTTCAAGCTTATCAGTGAGAACATGCTGGGCAGACATAATCTTAATCCTACAGCTATTCATTCTGTCTCCAGCAGCATTTATTCTATTCCTTTCTGGCAGTACTAAAAGGTGAATTTAAGAGTCACTATACTATATCCCATAGTCACAAGAAATTTCCACAAAATGGATGACTAGAAAGTGGAGAGTTCAGCAACCTTTAAATGCATGTTTTTATGCAAAAATATTTTTTGTTTCTGAAATAATCCTAATGAACTCATTTTCAGTGGGTAGACATCTGGATACACATGTCAAAATTGGACAAGAATTATAGCCCTGAACACACAAATAATTACCTGCTAAGCAAGCATTCGAACACAAATGTTGTTTGTGTTCTTTTGGACATACTCTCCTATTGGCACACTTCAAGACTGACCAACACTTATAATCACAATTCTACCTGACAGTTAAGAACGGTTTATTTGTTATCTGTGCAAGAATATTAACAATAATCATCTCCAGCTATTTTCTCTTCCTGATGAAAGCCAAAAGACAGGGTTTAATTTGTGTTTACATTTTCTGTGACATTAACAATATTTCAGAGAATTTATGAAATGAGATCAGAGAGTAGAATCTTTATATAATTTTAACATTTCTAAAATGCTAAAAGTTAATTGTTTTCCTATTTTTATCCACAGTATGCCAAGATCAATAATTCTCTTTACAATGAGTGCAGTATCTTGACCCACAAGCAGCTCTAATGACATTAGTGAGGATTCCCTTCCAATTTAGTTCAGTGCACTGAAGGAAAAAATGTCACACACTTGCACTATTCTTAGAGCTGGGAATTCATGATGGAGGCCTCTGAAAGTAATTGTAAACAAATTTATAAATACACATTTTTAAAATGTTTCAGCAGTTAGTGGTTGTCTTGGTTTGAAAAGCCAGGTGTCTGCTAAGGAAGGCAGGAGCTTCCCATGAAATGGAAAATGTAAACCCCCTCCCTCTAAATTATTATAATTTTGAAATGAAGGGGCTCTCAGGCAAAGATATGGGAGTAGGAATAACAGTTCTTTACTAGTATGAATAAATAAATAAAAAATTCCATACAACTTAATAGGAAAATTAAAATAAAAATGCAGTAGTAAAAAAAAACCACTGACAGAGTCAGAATACAACCTGACTCCCTGTTGGTCAGGGTGTTGGTAGCAGTCCCATTAAATGGTGGCTGCAGTCCTCCTGGAGTGACAGATGTGGTTCTGTTGAAGCACTGATCCTGTAGAAGGGTGTAGTTTTCCTCTGAACGTCCAGTGCTGGTGGAGATGGGTCTGGTCTCTCTCCTCTGGGAATCCAGTGGAGAAAGGCTGCCTGTGGTGTTCCAAGTCTCAGATTATATCCAGGTAGGAATGCTTGGCTCCTCCCTCTGGGTGGAGCATCTCCCAATGGGATGATGTGATTTTATCAGTCCTGCAGGGAGACTCAATGGCCCATTAACAGAAGATATCCCCTGGAGGGAGGATGGGTTGTGGAAGAGATAAAGAACACTGCCCCACCTGATTTTAACAGATGATAATAGAATACTAATTTTTGGTTACATCTTGCATTGCAACCCAAGACAGTGGTATGCATCCATTTGGACACTTCTGAGCATGACTAAAGAGAAATCACCAGCTTTCTCTTCGGCTCTCACTAAGCTTGTCAGAAGGACACAGCCTCCATGACATGGGACCATACATGTAATTTTGATGAAGACCATAATGGTGTGAGTGTGCAAAGAGAAACGGTGGTCTCATACCACCTGCTCTTATACTGACTTAAATTAAAACTTCATTCAGCAAGTCCAGCTTTCCCCAGTTTGAGGTGAAATGGAGAAAATGCAGCTGTCTCCCTGAAGAGGCCTGAGCTGGGGTGAGTTCCAGCAGACTGTGTGAACAGAAAATGGAAGCAGCCAGAGTGAATTGGACCAAGTATTATGTGCATTTAATCCAGTCCTCTGTCTCAAGCCTACATCCTAGACTTAGACATCTAAAGTTAAAACAAGTCAACTGTGCAGTGATAACTGCCAAGAAGAGGTCCTTGCATTCAGCATTTTCCAGATGAAGAAGGAAGCACCTCCTTCCAGGGCATGAGGTATTTTTCTCACACAGAGTCAAGTACTTGAGATGCAGGAGGCAAGGGCAAATCTGTCCATAAATAAAGATCAGTCTTGAAATTACTTTTAATAATTGTTATACAATAACACAAAAATAACACATGACATCTCTCCACCTAACTAAAGAAAAACTTTTTTCCTGAAGATTTTACCTTACATGAGATATATATCCTCTGGTAACCATTTTGTGCTGAAAGATCAGCTATTCTGAGCTTCTAAATTTCCAGCAGAGTCTCTAGATTGTAAGTTTAGGGTATATCACAGCTTTAGATGCTTGAGGTCATATTGACCTCCAGAATTATGCTCTTGAAATTCCATGGATTAATTTTGCACAGAGTTAAGTGTGATTTTTACAAAAGTTCACCCAGAGAGCAATTGCTTCATGTTGGATGATAAATTTAAGTCTTTTATTCTTTCTGACAACTCACTTTGCTGCCAAAGCATTTGAAAAGTTCACAGCTCTTCTATTTCCAAGGTGCAGTATATTCATCATTCAATCCTTCACTGGACTACAAGGTACCAAAGATTTCAGGGTCATGTTCTAAAATGCTATAAAATTATTCAGATTCCAAACAGCTGATGAGATTATTTCCACACTTATTTTCCAGTGTCTTTTCTGCAAACATGAAGTAAAAATTTGACTAGGAAAATATCAGAAATATCTGTGGTCTTATGCCACTTTACTGTTGACAGAGCAACCAACTGCAGAACCACACACACTTATACACATGTATAAACATGTATAGCTATTCATCTATATGCATACATTTGCTAATAATAAAAGTATCTGTTAGCATTTTTGTAAAATATTCAGTTTAAATTATTTCTGTCATTAGCTGACCTATTTAAAAATGAGAAATGAAAGAAGTCCTGGCAGATTGAGGGTTCATGCAGTCATATTCTCCTCAGTTTTTATGGGCTTGCAAGGAATATGTTTTATCAAAAGCATAAATATAAATATACATGCCCAGATGGCTGTTTTATATCTTTATTAAAATAGTGTGTGATATTTCCCTAAAGCAACTTTCTTTTCTGTCTTTGTTATCAGAATATCAGAAGCTAAGGAGGAAAAATGAAGGCATTGTAACATTCTTTAGTACTTCAGTTATATTTGTTAGTCTAATCTTCTTCCAATCAGATTTAAAAATTGTTACAAGCAAGCTTAACTACCTTTGCAATAAAGTAATTAATTTTCTTTAGAGACTTAACATTGTGATTCAAAATACCACAGTGGGTCTATAACATTTCTGAGACTCATTCTGCAAATATTATTAGGACTATTCAAAACACAGCATAAAAAAATTACTTAATGGAGAACTAACACAAAGTAGTCTTCATCACTATTTCTAATATAATAATTTACATATTTCTAATATAATAATTTACAAATAGAATAACAGAAAATAATAAAGAGAACACTGTTGGTATGAGAAACACATCTTTGCATGAGAAAATATTTTTATACGAAAACACCTAAATTATTAAATAACCTCTTTAGAAAATAAGAAAAACAGACACTTTAATGGCTGGTTACATCTAGTATTTATGCATCATTGGCTACTGTACTTTCCATAGTCTACAAGAAAAAGATGTTTGGGGTTTATAAGAATTCAAACACATGAGGACTTTCTACTGACCCTTATAAAACTTGCAGGCACGGTCATGTATGTGCCTGCACCACACACAGAACCCCTCTGCATTCCCAACTCATTCCATGGACCCTGATACAAACAAGTTAGTTATCCAGCTGCCAAGATTTCATTACTTATAACTGCAAAGTTTTCTACCTGCTGGAAAGAAAATTGGTTATGTCACATGCAGACTATCACTGGCTGGGAATTAGCCTTGGGGAATTGTAGGATATTAAAAATATGTTGCTCCTTGCTGCAGCAATGTTGTCAGCCTGCAGTACATAAAATATCATGTCACTTTTATCACTGTATCATTTACCCATTCAGATCACATAATTGCTCACATGTGTTGCAAGTCCCATTGTTCGAGGATACAGCGCTTTTCCACAAGGTGCTTCTGGAGCTCTGCTATTTATGTAATCAGATGAATACTGGATTTGGCTGAAAGCCTGAACAGCGATGGATATTGATCAACCACTCATGCAACCTTACAGTCTTCTTCTCTTTATGCCCAATGATTTTTAAAATATTGAGGTTCTCCACTGACCGAGAACACATACATCCAGGAAAAAAGAGAACTGGTTGGTGCAGTTTCTACCCCGTGACAGGGGATGGAGGACACAAAGAGGAAGAGGAAGGGGGAGGAAAAGGTGTAAAGAGTGTCATCAAAATGTAGTCCTGAATTTCTCCACTATTTCTTCTCTTCCCTTCTGTAAATATCAGGAGACTCAAAAACTTTCCATGGATGAGTTACATCCTGGGGAAAGAGAATAGGAGTGTAGGACAGGAAAGATCAGAGCAGATGGAGAAGAGGGACAGGGAGATCAGAGGAAGGGGGAAAACAGCAGTGCTACAGGCAGGGTTCCTGGAATGAGACTGGGCAGCAGTGAGACAGTAATGTATCACACAAATTATGTATGTATTTTAAATGCACAAAAAATAATAGAATGGTAAATACCTACCAATGCCTGCCAATAAAGCCTATGAATAAGGGTTGAAAGACAGTGGGATTTTTTTTATTTTCATGGGCTTGCAGCCTTTTGTCAGATAAAGCCATACCTTGAATCGGGTTCTTACAGCAGAACTTAAAAACGCTCATGGGAAGTTTGCCTGTTTGCTCAGGCAGCTACTAGATTTATGAGATTTGCATGTACAAATATTTGAGTTCTGTGCACATTCATGGAAAAGTAGTCAGACAGACTGACATTAAAATACATTAGAGAACAGGATCTCTTAGCCAGGCTTTCAGTGTGCCATTAAGCGTACTGCTATGCCAATTATGATTAAAAGAAGAAAATAAAAAGAAAATTAGCTTTTAGCAGAAAACCATTACCCTCAAGTGAGAAATAAGAGCAGTGAAGGGAATGACAAAAGACCTCTGCTTTCCTTATAATTTCTACACTTAAAACATCGTGGAGTAAGTGCTTCCAGGAATAGACCAACAGAATTGGATTTTCCACTCAGAAGTAGAAATAAAAAAACTGTGGTCATCGCTTGAGAAGACAAAAGACTCTGCACGATTCAATGTGAATCAAGCAAAAGCTGTTTATTGTGCTTCTAAACATTGTTTATACTTACATCTTCTCTTGGTCTACAGAATCATGCATTGTTTAATTGGTAGCTCCGCTTTGTCCACACATTTCTTGATTGGTAGCTCTACTCTGTCTATGAGGCAAGCACACATCTCTTTCTTAATCTAATTGGTAGATGCTGTAAGCGTCATTTTACTCAGTTTGACACCCCTTTGTCTGTCAGCATATTTCCTGCTTCTTCTTTCCTCTTGTCCACAAAGATGATCTCATTCCTTAGTTCCAGAAGGTCAGGCTGGTTCATTTATTACCTGTCCATTTTCCTGTAATATAATCCTACAGTCACTTTCTGTAGTTTGTAACTGGAACATTTGCTCCTGTAGTTTACACATCTACCTGGCTGGCTATTGAACACAAGGGCTGAAGAGTTATAGAATATATCTAGCTACACTGGGAGCCCACATTTAAATCGATTTTTCTTTTTTGAAACTTTAGTTCTTGTCTGAACTAGAACTATATGACGATGTTTATTACTACAGTTGGTTTTGATTGCTTTTGTTTTAAAATAACTTTACATGAAGGGCAGGCTTTGTAACACTGTATTTTCAAAAATAATAAAGTTCCCAACTTTGCATTATACAAGGCTCTTAAAAACATAAGCTTAAAAACATATGTACAAATAATATTTTATTGACTAACTGCATAGGAGACCTCCATGTTTTATAATGGATAGATAACAGATAAATATGAAAATCTGTTTGCAGTGGTTTATCTCTGGCTTATATGGACAAATTGCTTTATGACCCTCATTCTGTCCCAGTGTTTAGGAACATGTCTCCAAACTCAGGAAGTATAAAGCTGTTGCTGTCCATGATAATATAAATGTCCTATAATTTTTTAAGCTTTTTCACCTGTCAGTCTAGATAGTCTCTGCCCAGTGATTGAGTGATATTAGACCCAGCAATAACTCCACAAATGGTGTGGGTGTCCATCTGTGTCTATCAGACACAGCACTCATCATTCAGTAAGTGTACTTAAGTGAATTCTAAGGTCCCTGTGGAGCAAAGTGAGAAAAGTATGTCTGGGAGATGTTATGTCTCATATTATACTGATACTGCTGAGGAAAAAAAAACAGGCTATCCAACATGCAATCCATTTTTCATATCTAAAAGTGAAACAACAAGTTGTTCTTCAGCCTAGGAGCAATTGCTATGGCTCTAAATAAAATGTTTTAAGCAGTTAAAACTGCTTAAAGGGAAAAGAAAAAGGAGGGCAGGGGGTGAGAGGGGGAAGAAAGAAGCTTGCTTATGTAAAAGAGCAAAGAATCTTAACTATTAAAAGGGGAAAAATTTGTGGTGATGATGATAAAAAATTAGTACTTGAAGACTTTAAGTGAAGAGAGATAGCTTTGGTAGCTGGGGATGGCTTTTGGGATTAATGCATTGTGAAACCAGAGGTTTTATATAGTAATTTTCAGCTTAATATAATTAGAATATTTCCTTTTCCAAGCTATATTGACTCACTGGGTTCAAGACACTATTGTAGTCCAGGGGTCCAGGACAAAATTGTTCTCCTGTACAATTTTCTTTCCAACTCATGGGCAATAAATTACTGTTTAGGTTTCCCTCCTGATGCAGATTTTCCTCCACAGTGACACCCAGTGAGCTGTTTTCCTTGGGTAACAGGTAACCAGAACTTTTCCCACACCTAACTCTTTCTTTTCCTACAGTTTCAGTTCAGATGGAAATTTTTCAACAAAAAAATCTGCTTTTTTCTTCTCAGGACCGCCACTGAATCTCATATATTCCACATTGAGCAATGATGTGAGTAAGAGGACTGAGGACTTCACTTTGTTAAGCCTCTCAGAGTAAATATAGATCAGCTTAACCTTCCACTATAATTTACATTAACACCGTAATCATCACCACTGGTTCATGTATTTTGGATTCACTGACACTGTCCATTATGGATTCAACTGTCCATATAGAAAATCAATTCTATATGTGCCAATTTCTCTTCTTCTTTTTTTTTTTTTTTAATTTGGTTTACACTATTTTCAGTCGAAGCTATGAAGGTTTCTCATTAGCATGTGTTCCCTTCAGAGTGGGTGAAGACATGAAAACAGGCGTCTTCATTTTCATTCTCCCCAGAGTTTATATCCTTACCTGAATAATCAGTTAACATAAGCTTAAACAACTTTATTTTTCTCTTCTTGCAGGAGGTGTAGATAATACAATTAATAAATCAAATCTCTTCAAAAGGCATTGGAAGGAACTCCTTAACAATGCAGTTAGGAGCCCTTCTTCCACAATGCTCCCTTCTTAGCAAAGGACTTACATTTAAATCCTGCTTCAGTTACAGCCAAGTACATGTTTAAGTATTATGTTGGTGGCTGGCCATCATATTCTCTACATCACAGAACTGAGCTTTTAGACAGATCTGCTGGGCAAGAGGGGATGGGGATGGGTAATAAACTGTAGGATACTGTCACCCATACCTTTTTTTTTAAACCAGATACAAAGGTTCAGGTTATATACTTTTGAAGGTGAATATTAAACTTTAGAAGTTTACAAGAAAATTTAAAAAATTATTTAAATACTATGACTATGAGATAGAAGTGATGGGAAAACAATTATTAACAATTTAAAATGGTATATCACCAGATGTCCTCTCTCAACTATTAAGAATCCATTTGGCAGCCTTCCTTAAGTGTAAGTGTATTTATCCTTATACGAAAGCAATCTCTTTAGGTATTCTGGGCTACCAAAACATGACAGAAAATGAATGTGACCTTTTCTATGCTCTCTTTCCTTTAAATCTGCGTCATCAAAACTTCCAACTGTATATTTGTGGAATGGCTTCAGTGCTTAATTGCCAGTGTTATGGATGATTGTAAATGTAACCCAAAGGCCACTCTGATCTGTAAAGCTTCAAGGGGAGTAATTTGTTTTATTATGTATGACATATGTGAATATACTCTGTAGTTACAGAAAGTTTTCTGATGCAATTTAGTTCAGCTAGCTCTGTATTTAATGATGAAATTATAATGATGTAGTACATTAAATATATCTAATCTGCAAAACTTCCAATAAAGAACTATCTCATATGAAGATAATAGTGCCCACTATAATAATATTCTTCTCAGGAACATGAAAGGTATTAGACTGAATTACCACATGGATATACATATCTATTTCATTGAATTGATTAAAGAAAAGAAAAACAGTACTAGTTTTGATAATGTATGTATGCTGTGATCACTATTTACCTTTAACCCAAATCTGTAGCTCTTTCCAACAGAGAACCTGGTCCAAACTGTTCCTTGCACAGTTCAAATCCTGCAGTAAAGTGCAATTCTTAGTTTATTTCTTTTCAGTTACGTTCACAGACGGAGGCAGAAGCTGATGCCCTGACTTTGAGCAGTTTGATGCTCATGTGGAATGTGAGAAAAAGTTACTAGTGCCATGATAATGCCAATGTAAGATTTTAGGATGCTGACACACAGCTTTTCTGACTCACTGGGAAATCTGCAGAGCCAGCACAGAGACTATGCAGCACCACACTTAGTCTTACCTGTGCTTTCACCTCAAGTTTTCAGGCAATGCAAAATTAAGCAGAACACATGGCATCCAAAAAGAAGAACACGTAGATAATTATGCAAAGTCAAATCTCATTCAGCAGTGGTAATACAGTTGTCCTCCAGATATTGCTTCTTCAACACTGTCTACAAAAATGTTTCAAAATAAATAGCCATTCTCCAGGAATTTGTAGGCTTGTCATGGGCTGACTTTACCTTTAAGATAGCTTTGGTAACAAAAGAAGTTGAAGCTGCTGGTGGCTGATGGGAGTCTTTTCTCCTGACCAATTATCGGTCATTTCTAAGAATTGACAGCAGTTTTGACCATTGAAAAGTGAGATTAACTTGTAAACACCTCCTTAAGATGTAAAGCCAGAGTTCTCTTGCTCTCTTTGGTTTCCGGCTTCTAAGACGGTAACAAGGCTCTGTCTTGGCTTCCTCCCCCCCCTCCCCAGGCCGGACAAGGCGGCAGAGGACAGGGAGAGAAGCAGAGCCGGCTGGCCTGGCTTGGTTTTCAGTTTCTGCTGCTGGACTGAAACCTGACACCATGAACATCTGCAGCTTTTCCAAGACTTTAATTCTTTTACTACCTGGATAAAACGTACAGATTACTCCTTTTTCCCAGAGAGACACAGAGAGAGAGACAATCAACAAGAAGAAGACAGAGAAGAAGAGAGTTAAGTTTTTCGATGGGGAAGAGAGAATAAGGAGATGCTTTATAAGCTGAAATATTTTTCTGTTAAAGCTATGGAGATGGAAAATAGTGTTTTGAAAAAAAACTCCTTTAATTCATGACAGAGTATATTGGGAGGAATGGAGTGTTCGAAGTGTGGATTTTGAGCAAAAGAGAGAGTAATTGTGATACAGTGAGGTGCTGGAACAGAGTGAAGCGAAGATTTGAGGCCTTCGCTGTTTTCCAGCGAAGTTCACAGAGACAGATGAAGAGAACTTTTGCCTTTGAATAACTCATCCTTAAAAATGACATCCCTAGACTCATGGCCCATACACACCTCAGAGTGCTGTGAAATGGGAGGAGAAAATCTGATGGCAGATTTCGAGGCAGCTGGCATCAGAGAAATAGAAAACTATAACAGAAATAGTTCTCTCATGAGAAACTCCATAGATTAGCAGAAGAAGACTTCTGTTTCTCTACAAAGGCTGATGAAAAGACTCTAGCAGGAATTGGGACTGTTTTAACCACCAAAGTTCCAAAGTTTTTTTGTCTCTATGTTGTCAAGTGTACAAGGGAATGGTGGGTAGTAGGGGATAAAAAGGGTTTTCTGGAGGTTTATTCTGGTGTTCTTATTCTTGTAGTTTTGTTAATAAACTTTCTTTATTCCTTTTAAGTTTTAAGCCTGTTTTGCTCTTGTTCTAATCCATATTTTACAGCAAGAAATAAGTAAGTTTTCTAGTAATTTTTTTAGTTACTGCTTTAAAACCACGACATTTATTCGGTGTGTTGGCCGAGAAAACAAAATTGGCAAATCCAAACCACTACACAAGAGGCATTGCACCAACCCACAACAGAGGCAATGACTAAGGCTCCTGCTCTAAAATACCACCCTCCAAATGCCTGTTCTAATGGCTCTCAACAAATACTCCCAAAACCAGATTTTCCAAAATACAGAGCAGTGCTGAGCCAGTGAATACTGGCTTCTGTCACCTAATCACAGTGTCCAGCTGCACAGAATAATGAAATTAATTTGAAGTTTACCCATACAATAACGTTTCCTGGAAGATGTATGCATATTGCCTCTGATCAAATAAGTAAACTACTGGTCAGTCTCCATATAGGCAAGCTTTACAGCAGCAGTAACAACTCTTTATACAAAGAAAACGTTAACCTCTGACAGAACAGAATGTCTTCTTCCACAGGAGAGGGCTGCAGTGATATATTCTGTTGAACAAGGTAGAGAAGCTGTGGCAGCATTGATTAAAGCAATAAAGATCAATAAAAGTGACAGTACAATCCAGAAATGAATGTGATTTTCTTGTAGAACAGAATGGTTTGCAATAGGCACTATAAAATGTAATTGAAAATTCTGTATATGCATACACTAGGGGCTAAATTAGGAAAAGAGTATAGTTACTTTAAATGGCAACTCCTGTTTCAGAGGTGGTTAGAGTATTAATTGCTCAATTCTGATTATATGAAAATTCATTGTATATTTCAGAAGTTGTAAGAGGTAATGAGTGTTGGTTTAAGAGAAACAGCAAGTAACAGACAGTGCTGTGGGAATCCTCACTAAAGATTAGCTTGTGAATTGCTTTAAAAGCATGCCAGTACACATTGATTACATACAAGCTGATTTTTCTATTGTTATCAAATATACTTAGTGCTACAATGTTTACTCCTATTATTCCACAACAACCACTGATGAGAAAAATACAATCTAGAGATGCACAGTTTCACTTAAGCAAATAATTTTCTGGTTTTCATCATTGTGCTTCTATCATTCTGGCAATTTACCCAAAGGAATATCACAGCTAATTGATGCCATCACAATCTGACGACCTATTACCTTCAAAGCTTAATTGCATGCATCAGTAAAGCAAAGGGTAGAAATCCTTTATTTGAAGGGTTGACTTTTTGAGAATCTAAAGGCAGAGCAAGAGCTGAAAAATAATGATAATTGTTCAAAAGTCATTAGGTGTTATTATGAATGGAAATCTATTCCATTTACTGCAATGGACTAGTAATATACAGCCTTATTTTAAGTAAGATAATTTTCATACAAACAGTGAATAATGCAGCAAATGTCTGTAAACCATGTTCTTTGGGCTATTTCTACTGTCAGTAGTGTTTAACTAGTGGGAACTCAAAATGAGGAAGGAGGTAGTGAAAGCATTAATTAAAATTATGTTATTTTTAAAAAAGGAAAGAGACTACTTCCTGCATGCATGAGGAAAGCACAGAAGGACATAAAAAACAAGCCCTAAAGGATCAACCTTTCCACCCAGCTGAACTTCTAGTGTGGGTCAGAAGCAGGCAGCAAGGGCAGAGTGTAAGGTCAGAGCCATGCAGGATTATTTCAGCAGCACCATCCATGTGCTCACAGACCTCAAGGGAACTTTGCACAAACAGAAAGTGCTGCAGAAAATGCCTCAGAGGAAAGAGGAATCTGAAAAATGAAATTGTTTTACTGTATTTGCTTTGTGTCAGAAAAAGACCATGGCTTGGACTTTGTCAGTCTCTGCAAAACTCACAGAGCCTTATTCTCAAACTGTGAACAGCTTTGTACACATTTTGTCAAATGCTTTTTCTCATTCACACTTTTGAGGAACAAACTCCTGGCCAGTTTTGGTGAGGTTGGCGAACATGACACTTTATTGGAGTGCTGAGGTTTACCAGGTGTCAGAAGACCAAGAGCTTGTTCACGGATTCCCAGATCTGTAAATAGATCCTGCTATTTACCCCTTGCATAGTGATGCCCATGTGAAAGTCCCAGTCCTAGACAAGAGGACAATACCTGCTGAGATCACTAATGCAGAATCTCAATGGTAATTCAATTTAAAAGTAAGCTTTTGCAGGATATCTGCAGTATACATTTTCATTAGACTACGATTAGCTTTCTGTCAGCCTCTTGAATAGTACTGATATTCTGGCTATGCCAGCCTTATCCTTCAGTATCTATTTCAATTAATATGTAGGCCCAGGACAAAATAATGAGGCACTTTCTAGATAAATTGCTAGATAAATTCTAGATAAATTCTGTTGGGAACAGAAGAATAGTCAATATATCTACTTGATAGCATAGTCCAGGGGAAGTGCACAGGAGCGGAGTTTATCTGCTTTAAATCGGGACAATACAAAAATGATCCAATTTTCACATATACTAAGTTTATGATTTACTATTGCAGTATTGTTCTTAGACACATTGTAAACAAGCTATTATGCTGGTGGCCCCACACTCTCTTCATTCATTTTGAACAGCGTTTTGCTCTAAAAATACATACTTCTCATAGGTGTGAGGGAAATGAAAGTTTGGTGAGGGAATAAACTCCTTTACTGCTAAAACACAGCCAGGTAAAAACTGGGTCAGCTGCTTGAGGAGGACAGAATCCAGCTGACATTATGCCCAAGCACCTTGCTGCATGTGGATACCATGCTTGATTAACATGCTGACTGGGGGCCCACCCAGTGCTGGTCTCAGATTTGCTGAGGTAACTGAAGCAGATGCAATCCTGTCCTTTGCTGTTGGGAGCACTTACCAAGGAGGCCAAAAGTGATTCTCTGAAAGCTCTTGGTAGGGTTCTCTCCTTTTCTAAGCATGGCCTCAGTAAGATAAGAGTATGTGTCATGGAGACATTACCCTTTACCCATTCACCCACGACAATACACAGGGCATGATAAAAACCAGGTTAGGAGAAAACCCCTCAGGCCATGCTGCCATCTAAGTCCTCCAACTAAATATTTCACAAGATGGCACGTTCTCTCTTGTTTACTGCTGCACAATGACACAGCTTCAGCAGCTTTCCCACCCACCTACTCTTCTAAACACAGCAGTGTATACATAGTAAATTCTTAAGGAAAAAAAAAAAGCAGAAAATGTGTGTTTGTATTCCTTAAGGGGAAAACAGAACAGAATATGGAAACAGACAGAAACAATGCAGCTCATTTCAAAATAACATGTGTGCTCTGAAATGGGCTCTGAGCATTTGGCCTGAACTCATCTGTAAAGGGCAGCAGCAGGTCTTCCCCTTTGTTTCATCCAGGATCAGGAAGAAGTTAGGATCACTGTTTAATATCCAAACTGTAGCTCAAAATGCATAAATCCTCACAAACATACTTGTTCCACATTAGGTGTATAACTCTTCTGCCACAGGGTTCTGCTATCTCAGTTCACTAAACAATGTTCCAGTGGTGTTTAATTGATCAGTGACTCTCCTCAGTCACACTGCTTAGTGTGCTCTTCTGTGAAAATTGTTAAGAAGGAGTGGTTATTCTCTGAGTTGGATTATGTGTGGCCTTGTTGGCCTGTGGCAGCAGTACATTTTCAGGGCTAGGGCAATTTTTCTTAATGATCCAGTAGTACAAGGCCATGGGTTAGATAAAACAAGTTCAGCTGGAAAAGCTTATAAAAAAAATAGTAGTCTCTAGGCTCACAAAAATAATTTGAATAAATACGCAGTTTAGAAAGATGGAGACTTTGCTGAAGATGTGGACATTGTAATTTGAGGCTAATATATTTCCCAATGTTTCCAGTCTGTTAACAAAAAGAAATATTTATAAAATGTATTTGAAATGTTTAAAAAAGAATGTTGTGAAACCTTGATGATTTACTATATTTGATAATGATAGTACAGTAACTACAATTCTTTTTTTCCCACTGAAAATTATGAACGATCAGGACATGGAATGAAAAGCAATGTTACAAAATTAAAAAGGGAAAAGGAGCTGTACCTTATCTGTGTTATATTTCTGTCAGCTCCTTTAAGAATAGACCCCAGTGCTTTGTGGACATTAGAATGTAATTATTGAAATTTTGTACTTCTCAAAATATATTTTCTCAATGTTTCAGAAGAAAATTATAAAAGAAATTTTGGAAACTTATCTGAAGCAACAAAGTGAAGTTGTAATGTATTAAGTCCAAAACTACCACTTTGTGAAAAACAAGGTTTGGAAAGCTGATATTGGTTAAGGGCTCTAATAAGGTATCCGCTGTCTAAGATAGAGAAAATAACCAGTTTATTGAAAAGCAGTTAAAAGAGGAGAACAAAATTATCTCTGTTATTGCATGTACACAGTTAGGTCATCCATGTGTGCAAATAAAATAATAATGGTAAAGCAAACTACAGTTTTGGAGCAATCACTGAGGTTTTGCAAAAATTCAGGGAAACAGATAAAATGCATATTACCAGTGGATGTTCAGGTGCTTTCGTAAAATTAACATTATACATAAAGACAAATCAGTTCTTTAGTGCCAGATGGTTAATGAAGCCCAGCTAGGAAACTTCCATAATTCACAATAATGAGTATGGTAATGAGCCTGCATTATAAGCTGAACAGCCGAGTGATACATAGTGCCTGCTTGAAGTAATAAAACATTTGGAGTGTTTGATATTACCAGAAAAAGTTTAACTTCAACAAAAAAACCAAAACCAAATAAACAAAAAAAACCCCCAACAATAAAAGTCCCCCAACTCAATACCTAAACTGAACCAATTCAAAAACCTAATAAACAAAAAAAAACCAACAAAAAAACCCCAACCAAACAAAAATCCCCCAACAACAACAAAGAACCCCCCCAAAAAAAGGGAAGAAAACTGTCAGATATTCAAAGCTTGTTACAAATTTTCTAAATAAATATCTGCATTAATAGCAAGTCACAAGAATTGAAATACTGTGGTGGAAATTTAAACATTAAAATTATTTCCAGAATTTTCTGTTTCCACTGGCATTGTTAATGGGAACACAGACTACCACTGCTTTTTTTGGGGGCCTTGTTCTCATGAAAGTTAGGTTTGGTACAACTGTGAGAGCGACACATCTAGTACTTGTCTGTGATAATGGAGCAGATCATTCCCACAGCTGGAACCAACCATTCCCACTGGGGTCTCTGCATGGCTACACTTTTTAAAAGGAAACAAGTTTGAACTGTTTTCTCCATTATTGGCAGGCTGGGATGATAGATCAGGTCTCAGACACTTAGGAGATTTCTGGGTGGGAGGTGATGGCAAGATGCAGTGATGGGGTAAGAAAAGTCCTATGGTTCCAGGGGAAAGCTGATGTGTTGTAAAGGTGATCCCATGTCTTCCATTCCCAGCTGGTCTCTGGTGGGAACTCTACTCTCCAGCTGTCAGAATGTAGGTCCCCATCCACAGACACAGCTTTTGTTCTCAGACCATACCTCAACAGCTGCTTTAATCTTTACAGCAAATTTCTTCACCTTGACCCCTTTTTCCCCTCTTTTTTTTTGAGTTTTGTAGCCTTCTGAGCCAACAGAAGTACAGTTCAGACAGTTTCATAGCCTTCTGAAACACTCATGTGATCTGACACATCTCTTTGGCTTATCCTTCTGAGTAACCTTCAGAAAAGCAAAACTGCAAGAAACGCAAAGGCTTTCCTCTTTTTTATCTCATTCTCTTCCAGATTTTAACATCTATTTTACCAATGCTCCCCTCCACATTTCTTGCTAGCTGTTCATGGGTGCTTACCTCTTTAAGAAGAGATTAATCACAAGGTGCTAACATTTTCATCATTCTACATCAATATGTTAATAAACATAGGCTCAGCATATCTATACAGCATCTAGTTCTAATGTAATTAATTTTAAAGCATTTATTTATGGAATAGCTAAAATTAGTTATAATGTCATTAAAAATTCTGGATAAAATCTTCTATTTGAGCCACCAAAATGGGATTAAATGTAAAATCTTCAGTGGATTCATTAACCCTTTTATCAGTGATTGAAATTCTTACTTTTTCACTAGAATTCTTGTCTTATATATTTTTGATCTCTTACAGCAATTACAGTTCACTTAATTAATCATAATTTTCATGCCAATAACTTTGTAAGCTTTCCTTACCCTTGTACAGCATCCATTCATCTGGAGCCTGCTGATTTTTCTGGTGTCTGGGCTGGTCAGAAATATGCTTGACACCATTTTGCTAGAAGTCAGTTTGAAAATGAAAATGGAAACAGAATAGTGGCACTCTGCTTCTTCCAACAGCTTTGCAATCTGCCTCCTGTTTCTATCCTATGTCCTCATTCCTACCCTTCTGTCTTCTCAATCAGATGCCACGACAGTTCATTGTTAATATAAAGAAGTTTGTAAAGTGTCTATACAACAACACTACTCATCTGCCAAGTGGGTGTTCCCAGAAACAAAGTTCAATATTCCCCTTGGATTCCTTTCACAGGAGGGTACCCAGCAGAGTGCAAAGACATTGTTAACTTAGCCTCATGCCTTGGATTAGATCCCTAGACAAAACCCTTCTTGTGCAAAGCAAAACCATGCCAAAGCAAAACCAGTGGAATGATGGGCTTTGCACAACATGTTTGCTTCAGACACACTGCATTTATATTTCCTCCTTCCCTTCCATCATTATTATTATGTACTTATGAAGCCCATTTTTCTGTCTGCCTCATTAATCCTTCTGTTATATTTGATATCCTATATCAGTAATTTCTGTACATCACTGTATGCTGTTTGTATTTACCTGTTCTACATTTATTATAAATGTATTGTAAATGTATATGTAAATATATTATTTTATTATAAAGCATTTTATTTTGGCTTTTGATTCTCTTTTTCAGGTTTGGTGTATATTTTATGAATATTATATCACAGTATGGTCATAATTCGAATACAATTATGATACTATTTTATTTATTTTAAATCTAGGTGTACCAAGGAAATTTTTAGTATTAGCAAGAGGAGTTCAAGCATGATGTGATGGGAAGATGGTATTATTGTACTAGAGTTAGATTTTGAAGATGTTTTTTCAATATCTTACGTATACAAACAAGTAAGATAAATAAAATTTGATGACTATTAGATTTCTATGTAAGTGAAAGAAAAATACTAATCTTCTGTGGGAGGAATAATGATTGATTACTTGCAAGATAGAAATCTTTGGGAGAAACCTAGGAGATGTTTAAAAATCCTGACAGTAGAAACCAGCAAGATTTCAATAGCTGCCAAAAAAAGGGGTCAAATAAGAAGGACAACACATTACTGACTTAAATAATCTGAAAATGACTTCAGATAGAAATCTAGAAATCATAAAATACTGTTGGGTTGGTTTTGCTTTCAGCATTTACTGCATCTGTCACTCTGACTTTCTCTCTCTTGCTTTTTCTCATTCCATTTTTTTCTCCCCTCCCCCTCTCCTTCTTCTCCTGAACATTTCTTTGTCTCATTTCACTTCTTTGTATTGATTGTTATCAGAATTAAAATAATCCACATCTTTTATTCCATTCTGGTTTTACTACAAGGAGAAACCAAAAATTAACATGCTTTAGCCATGGGCAATGTTGCTTTTAAACTGCCAGCATGTACCTGTGTGGTTTTCTGTCATGTGTACATTTGTCCATTTAGATGGAATGATAATCTATTGCATTCCGATTTGAATATAAGGAACAAAAATATAATTAATGGTGCTACTCTAAAAAATATAATTAATTGCTGCTACTCTAGTTATGTTTGTGTCATGAGCTTGTGGGTCCCAATAGTATCAAGCAGTGTACAGATGTAAAATGAAGGGATTACCTGTTCTGAAGAATTGGTAATGTATAAATCTCATTCAGGTAGACTTACTCGACTAAAAAGTTACATGAAGTTTATTTGCCCAAGATAATTTATAAATAAATAATGTCCATACTAATCTGCTCCAGAAATACAATTTTAAAAGGGAAATTCAATGGAATTTATTATCTCTAAATGGGATTTTAGTCTCTCAATGGGATTTAGGCCATCTTGAAATTCAAGCTTTGTGACTATAAAATTGTATTTTATTAAATGTCTCACAGTTATGAATCTAAAATGAGTTGTTAATATTGCTTTTCAATGTTAATAGTATGACAAACTTGCTTCATTTGAGAAAAGGCCAGGATTAACTATTTCTTTAATACTTTCCTGAATATTTTGACACATTTGGATTGAATACACATTTTTTCTTTACTTTCCAGGATTTTTGTTTCATACTTGTGTCTGTGATCTAGTACAATTTGATCAGTACAACTACCTCATATATACACTGTTATTTTTTGCATAGCATTAGCTACTGTGTTATAATTTAAAACATTTTAAATTAATTGTGAAGGACAGGGAAAAATTAAAAATTGATTCAGAATACAGATTCTTTTTTTATGTGTAATATGTGACGGAAGAAAACAGGGAAAAGAGATTGTTTTCTGCCTTATCATGATTAGATAAAAAGCAGGAATAATTACCAGCTCAGTGGGTATGCTGGTACAAAGGAAGAAACACTCATCAAGCAGTTGTTTTTTCAGCTTCAGCAGATTGTGCACATAAACACACACACCCCCCTTGGTGAGTTTTGCTGTCCTGTAAAATCTGATTAATTACCTTCGTGGCACATTTTGTTGCATATTATTTTATATAACCAGTTGATGTTATTTCAGTTTCCATAATTGTCTAATACATTATAATGGCTGCAATTCAAATTAAGAATAACAAGGTACATATGGAATGGATGAGGACATTTTCCCAAGTCTTTACAGATTAAGCTTGCTAGCAGCATGAAATACAATGAAGAATCATTGAATAACACTTAAAAATCTGAAGTCTAAAATGTAGAACAATATGGACAAACCCTAGTGAAACAAAGCTTCTTTTTCCCCACTTGCTATTGTGGAGTTTGTTGAAATAAGAGATGAGTTATTTTATAAAGTAGTCATTCAAGTAAACTTCAGAATAGACCTGGGAGTTCTGTAAACCTGTTACAGAATAAATACATTAATATTGAACAGTATGCTTTTTTATTTGAAATTGTTTGATGTACTTAACATTCTTTCTCAAAATGCCCTGAATTGTATAGTATACATTGCTCATAGGAAGAAGAGGAAACTTCAGAAAAAAAGGTTACAGAAATCCAGAATTGGTACCCAAAACAGAAATGATCAGACCAACACAAAAGATGAATACAAAACCAAGCTTGTCAGATGGTTCATTGGCTACAGTTCAGTTCTGTTGGAAATGTTTGTTGGGAGTCAGGTAAATGTTGCACAGACTGCTAAGTCTGAATCTACCAACATACGAAAAAGTCTTCAGATAATGACAACTCAAGTTTTCTGCATAATCAACAACAGAACAACAGAATGACTAGACTGGAAGACACCTCCAAGACCATTGTGCTAACCCAGTGCTAACACCACAACTAAATCATGACACTGAGTGCCATATCCAGTCTTTTTTAAACACATCCAGGGATGGTGACTCCACCACCTCCCCAGGCAGACCATTCCACTATTTTATTATTCTTTCTGTGAAAAACTTTTTCCTAAT
>NC_031799.1:67619995-67624315 GCF_001522545.3 Parus major | reverse complement strand
CTGGGCCTGCCCATCCAGCCAGTTCTGAACCCAGCTCAGAGTGCTCCTGTCCAAGCCGTGGGCTGCCAGCTTCTCCAGGAGTGTGCTGTGGGAGACAGTGTCACAGGCCTTGCTGAAGTGTTTCCTGTCTCCCATAACTGTGCACACTGTTCATTATGTTCTGATAGCTGACACTGGTAACAGTCTCATATCTACTTGCTTAGGCAGTGTGTATCACTAATTTTAAGATAAGGACTGGGAATTTTGAGAATTTACCAATGGAGATATATGGATATAGAACCAAGTGTCAGAGATGAGGAATAAGAATCTTTTTAGAAGCATCCTTCTTCTAATCACTTCCTCTTAGCAATAGGTCTAGGGCTATAGATGCAAGGGATACTGTCAGGAGGGAAGAAATGCTTACTAAAACTCAGGGTTCATACGAGCTTGGTATGAAAAGCATGCTTAGAAGATGTTTGCCTCACATTTTAAGTTCTCTGTCACTTAAAGCAATGCTTTATTTTCTTTAGAGTACTAGGTGTAATATAAATCACAGACTACACATACCTTCTTTTTCTTTCTTTAGCTCCATAAAATCTTTAACTTCTTATAATGATTTGAAGAACAAAATTATTGGCTTACTATGTAGTGTTACACACAGTTAATAGACTATCCATGCTTCTTTTAGTGAAATATCCAACTGATGAACCTAATTCCTTTCTCAATGGTGCCATATTTAAGCCCATCATTGGAGTACTACGTAACATTATACTGCTACTCTAGTTTGTTCTTCTCAATGATGCATACCCCATAATTGGATTGAAATAGACCTTAAAAATTAGAAAAACTCAGTATTTGTTATAAGGAAACACCCATCAGCTGTTTTGTTTCAAAACACTAATTTGTATTTTAGAAAAGGGCATGTAAGGTAGGAAACATGCTTCAATGAACATAGGTTCAATGCATAAGATAATAATCCACAATCAAATGAGGAAAGCAGAAAATTTTCCTAAATCAGAAAGCATAATCTGTCATCTACTGACTCACCTAATCTGTAAAAATTTGCAATGTGCTTAAACAATAGTAAATGTGGTATCAGTAAAGATGAGTGTTCCATATAGGCAAAAAGCACTGTTTATCCAGATGCTGCAAAGCCATCTTAATTTGTGGCTCCTTTAGACCAAGAACAAAGCAAACTGCCTGCAACCATAGCTACTAGTTCAAATGTCAAATTTCTCTCCTAAATGTACTTTGGAGGCAGCAGCAGCTGACAGGCTATCCAAGTGTAGAGGATAAGTGGGTAATGGAAATTCCAGGTAAGACCCCTTGCAACAATTGAGGAAAGCCAAAGGTGAAAAGCAGTCACTTGTGCGTGAATGTTTGTGAGTATTGCTCTGTCCTGCACTGAGCAGTACATATTCAGTATTGTTTTGGTTGTCTTCCTGTCAGAAGACACAATTCTTTTTTCTGTCTTTTTTTCTTTCTTTATTACTGGAAATGCAGACTACAACTACAACAACATCAAGTATAAGCCTGACCTACTGTCTTGATTTGAACAGACAGGTGTCTGCTAAGGAAGGCAGGAATTTCTCTTGAAATGGAAAAATGCACTCCCTGCTTCTCTGAATTATTATAATTTTGAAATCCAGGAACTCTCAGGCAAAGATATGGGAAGAGGAATATCAGTTCTTTACAAGGAAAATTAAAATAAAAATGCAGTAGTAAAAAAAACCACCACTGACAGAGTCAGAATACAACCTGACTCCCTGTTGGTCAGGGTGTTGGTAGCAGTCCCATTAAATGGTGGCTGCAGTCCTCCTGGAGTGACAGATGTGGTTCTGTTGAAGCACTGATCCTGTAGAAGGGTGTAGTTTTCCTCTGAACGTCCAGTGCTGGTGTAGATGGGTCTGGTCTCTCTCCTCTGGGAATCCAGTGGAGAAAGGCTGCCTGTGGTGTTCCAAGTCTCAGATTATATCCAGGTAGGAATGCTTGGCTCCTCCCCCTGGGTGGAGCATCTCCCAATGGGATGATGTGATTTTATCAGTCCTGCAGGGAGACTCAATGGCCCATTAACAGAAGATCCCTCTGGAGGGAGGATGGGTGGTGGAAGAGATCAAGAACACTGCCCCACCTGGTTTTAACAGATGGCAATAGAATACTTACTTTGATTACATCTTGCATTGCAACCCAAGACACCTACTCAGCAAAAATGTAGTCAGGGATTCTCACTCACTGCCTCATGTCTATGTGCACAGAAATTCTGCTATCTGTTCAGGTAGAGCAGAAAGCTGAAAGGCTCTTTCACATATGGTGATCCTGCAGGAATACAGAGCTCCACAAGTTAGCACCAGTGCCTAGCAGGCTTACTGAGCCAGGTAGCAAAACACAAAATTTTGAGCAGGCTTAGCTTTTGTCCTCTTTTATACTGTTTCTGGATGGGATGATATTAATGAACTGATGTGACCATCCTAATGTTTTGGAATGCTTTTTCTGTAATTCACATTTGAGTGAACAAGTGAAGAATTACTTCATATTCTTTTCTCTCTTTTCTCCCCCCCTTTTTTTTTTTTGTTTGTTTGGTTGCTTTGGTTTTTTACATAAGAGAAGGCAAACAAGTGAGCAGAGGAAAATTCCAGGAACATGGCAGTTCATCTACAGCACATATTTTAAAATTAAGTTCCTTGTTTAGCATGAGTTTTAACTATTGTCATGCTGACATCTGGGGTGCTGAATATGCTTGTTTGGGATACAGGTTAGTATTTGCATGTGTATGTTCTTATGTGTAATTTACATAAGGGGTTTTTTTTGAGATACATCACAATTTATATCACTTTTTCCAAAGTGCATGCAGTATACCAGAAGGAATAACTGTTTTTCTTTTCTGAAAGGTAATTTTAAACCAAGATCCAGTGCAGTAATGTACTTTTAATTACAGAGGAAAGAAAGAAGCATGACATAAAGGAACTACATGAAATAGTATTTTGTCACAGTTCTTAGATAACATTTGGCCTCTGTGAACAGTTACTGCTTATCTTCTCTTATCTTCTCTTTTTTATTCTCCGGAATAAAGAAGACTTTTATCCATATATCCTATGTTGCATTCTATCAAAGACAAATGTTATAAATGCAAAGTCAAATGCATATAAATGCATTAAAATTTGAAACGGTTCTTTTTCACAGAAACTGCAGTGTTCTGACAGGAGTATCACCTGCTTCAAAAGAAAGCACAAGTATTCCTACAGCAAGTGGCTTAAGGAGAAAAAAATTATTCAGTAGAAATCTCCTTTAACTAAGAGAACTTAACTTTAACTAAGAGTTTAGTGTTCCATAGCCTACTTTAAACAGTATTCCTGAAGGGAATAACCATATGAAGTTTGGGTTTAGTCACCTGGTTTCAGATACCCAACATGGCTCATACAAAGCTTGCCATGCCTGTAACACCTGAAACACCTGTTAACTCTGTAACACCTCACCTCAGCTTTGCTTCAACATTACCATCACCTTTTCAATACAGCAAAATTATAAATTCAGTTTGTTTACTGACACTCAATTTTTTTTTTCATTTTCAACACATTCAATTAGGTTTCTGTCCTGGGGTGAATTTATGATACAGGTATTCCCGATTGCTTGCTTTATATATATTAAGTTCTGCACCTTTAAGATTAGCTTTGAGAGCTCAGGAAGCTGAAACTGCTGGAGGCTGGTGGGAGTTTTTTCTCCTGACCAATTACTGGCCATTTCTGAGAATTGGCAGTGGTTTTAACCATTGAAAAGTGAGTTCAACCTGTGAACACTTATCTTGTTTTAACCATTGAAAAGTGAGTTCAACCTGTGAACACTTATCTTAAGATATAAGTCCGGGATTTTCTTGTTCTCTTTGATTTCCAGCTTCTGACGAGGTAATAGGGCTCTGGCTCAGCCTCCTCCATGCACCCACCAGGCCGGACAAGGCCGCGGAGGGTGGGGGAAGAAGAAAAGCGGAGCTGGCCGGCCTGACTCAGTTGCAGTTTTTGCCACTGAACTGGAACCTGACACCATAAACATCTGCAACTTGAGCTAGACTTTAACTCTTTTACTACCCAGATGAGACTTGCAGATTAATCTTTTTTTCTCCAGAGTGAGGGGAAGAGAGAGGGGGAGTGATCAACATGTAAAGAGACACCACAAACTATCAAAGACAGTGAATAAAATAATTAAGTTTAGAGGGGGAAGAGAAATAAGGAGATGATTTAATAAGCTGAAATATTTTTCTGTTAAAGCTATGGAGATGGACAGTAGTGTTCTGAAAAAACTTCTTTAATTCATGACAGAGTATATTGGGAGGAATGGAGTGTTCAAAGT
>NC_031799.1:67601613-67619955 GCF_001522545.3 Parus major | reverse complement strand
TTTAAGAGGCAAAGAAAAAACTTCTGTTTCTAGAGAGGCTCACAAAAAACAGATGAAGAGAACTTTTGCCTTTAAATAACTCATCCTTTAAAATGACATCCCTAGACTCATTTGACCCATAACACACCTCAGAGTGATGTGAAATGGGAGGAGAGAACTTATGGCAGAATTTCCGGGCAGCTGGCATCAGAGAAATAGAAAGGTATGAAGAAAATTGTTCTCTTGTGAAAAAACTCCATAGATTAGCAGAAGAAGACTTCTTTTTCTCTACAAAGACTGATGAAAGAATTATAGCAAGAATTAGGATTGTTTTAACCACCAAAGTTTTTTTGTTTCTATGTTGTCACGTGAACAAGGAAATGGTTGGGTAGTGGGGGAAAAAAAAAAGTTCTCTGGAGGTTTTATTCTGGTTTCTTATTCATGTAGTTTTTGTTAATAAACTTTCTTTGTTTCTTTTAAGTTTTAAGCCTGCTTTGCTCTTTTTCTAATCCATATCTCCCAGCAAGAAATAAGGAAGTTTTCTAGTGATTTTTTAGTTACTGCTTTAAAACCACGACAGTTTCATATCATAAATATACAAAAACCTACTTCAAAACCTATCTATCAGCTGATGGGTCTGACTAGATGGCATAAAAGAAATCTAATTTGAGAGACAGTTAACTCTTATAGTTTCATTCTTAGAGATGGCTGGAGTTTGTTAATTAGATGGCAGACTGGCATGATAGACAGCCATAAATAAAATTAATACAGAAATCTTCCACCTTGGGGCACTATCTGATCTTCCTGCAGCTCTGTGTGAAAGCAGTCAAAATTCTAATTAACAACAACACCAACCACCACCGCTGCTGCCACTGCCGCCACTACTACTACTACTACTACTACTAATAATAATAATAATAATAATAATCTCATATCTTCTGAAGGCCTAAATAGTACATACCCAGTTATGCACACCTCTTTTGGTCAGGTTTTCATATTTTGGGATTTGCATAATCTTCATGAAAACTAAAGGGAAATAATCTTTTTGAAACTATTTAGCAAGGTCATCCTGAGAAAGGAATTGAATTATTTAAAACAGCCCTAAATTTTTCTTTAGAAGATAATAACCATGTAAAGTATATGACCTAGCTCCTTTGCCTAATTAAACCAAACCTTTCCTAAACAGTTCTTTAATTTGAAACATGACCTATGAATCATCCATATAATTAAGCTTTACAGTAGATTGGAAACAATGAAAAGCCTGCATTTGTCCTAAGTTTAAAAAAAATTGCTGTCTTATTTCTGATAAACACACCTGTTTCACACATGTTCCTTAAATTTTTGCAGTAGTTTCCTGCCATGAAATCAGTGAACACAGTGCTGAGTCACAAGAATGTCACCATTCACAAGCACCAGAACCAAGATTCTCCTTTGCAGCAGCAAATTGTAGATAATTCTATTTCCAGCACTTCTCATTCCTTAGTGTTCACCTATAATGCACCCACAACTTATTTAAGAGATCATATATGAAGTCCTGTGACTTCAAAAGTCCTATGCCCTTAAAAAGACTCAGAATATTACCAGATATAAAATTCACTATGCAGAAAGGATGCCAGCAGCAACAGCTTTAAACAATCTATCACATCTCATCCTTTTTTTGAGGCTCAAAATATGGACTATTACCTTCAGTGTCATCCCACTATTCTCTGAGTACAGCAGTATTTTTCAGAAGGAATTAACTGTAACTATACCAATAGGAGGGCATTTGCACAATGAAAGAAGCGCAGATATAAGAAAAGACTTTTTAATGTTTTGGGAACCAAAAATTTATAAGACCAAATTTGTATCAAAAATATGCAAGAACAGCTGTTGGTGTGGGGTTTTTTCAAAAGTATCACAATATCACAAGATCATGATACCATGTAGCAGAAAATAACACTAAAATTCAGACAAAGCATAACTTACAGTCCTTTTTTTAAAATTTTTTTTAGCAATACTCTTGTAAAATGGTTTTCCATTTTCCAGGAAAGCCATTCCGTTTTGTTTCTCATTAAAATGCTCACGAAATAACTTAAACTGAATAATTTCTGTGGAAACGCTTACCCTTACCCTTCGTTACCCTGACAGGATGCAGTCCCAGTTGGGAATTTTTTGGTCAAGAGAACAACTGGAAACAAAACACCCATGATGATATTACAAATAAATTGTTAAGCTCTTAGCACAGCTCTCTACAGCCTTCTTAACTCTTCATAACTCCAACGAATTTGTCTCTTTCAATAACTTCCAGGCTCTACAGTATGACCTTTGGAATGGTGTCAGTGCTGGAGACCACAGCTGTTACCTGATGTCTACTTCCCAGTAACATGAGCAGTCAAATTCTAGAAGACATGGACAGTGTAGGAATAAAGAGAGTACAGTCCAGGACCATCTGGTAGCCACTCTGGTTAACTGCTCCTCAACAAAAAAATCCTGTTTCTTTTTGATTACCTTGCTTTGCCTCTCTCTTTGTTTTTTAGCTGTAAGAAGAAAACACTCCACACTTAACACAGTAATGGAAGCCAGTGTAAGGTACATACTGCAGAAATGATACTGAAATATCACATAATGAATAAATTATTCTATCACATACAACTGATAGAGAAATAAGTAGACATGGGAAAAGGAGATATGGCATACAATGAAATAAGAGGGGAAGTTAGCAAGATACAGGTGCCAGGAAACATGAGGAAGAAATGTGAATAGCTTGGACACTGCACAGGAAGAAAGGAAGGAAGCAGGTTCAAAAAGAAAATAGGAGGTGATGGTGCACAGACAATTTAGGGCTGTATCTCAGAGGTAAACTGCAGTGAAACTGTAGAGATTTCAAAAATAAAGGGATGGTTTGTAACTGGATTTTTTTGCCTGAGGGGTTTCTTCTATTCTTAGTCCAAGGAGTGAGATGGGTTGCAGAGTCTGCAGGTAAGATTACAGAGGACTTAGAAGATGACAAAAGGGAATGAAATGGAAAGTAAAGACAAACAAACCACAGGATTTCAGCCTGGTTGGACAATGCACTCAAGCAGAGAGATGTGCTGACAGTGGCAAAGAAGCATAGTCTGGGATCCAGGACCCCACTGCTCAGAGAGGAGTTCTTCACATCTGTGACACACAACATCCTTCTCTCTGAATGGTAAATACACAGATTTGATAGGCAGGACAATCACATTCAAGGGCTGTGGTCTTTGATGATCCAGGTGGAGACACAGGACAAGCAGATTCCTCCAGAATTATTTTGGGAACTGGCCCTGTTAAACACCTTGTCAGTGACATGGGCAGAGGGATCAGAGCACCCTCAGAAAGTTTGCTGATGACACCAATGGACGTGCTACAGGGAGGGGATGTCACCCAGAGGGACCTTGACAGGTCTGAGAGAGACCTGTGTGGATCTCACCAAGTTCCACAGGGCCAAGTGAATGGTGCTGCACCTGGGTCGGGGCAATCCCTGGTGCCAGCCCAGGCTGGGCATGAACAGATCCAGAGCAGCCCTGCCCAGAAGGACTTGGGGGTGCTGGGGGTGAGAGCTGGACATGAGCCAGCCATGGGCACTCCCAGCCCAGAGAGCCAAGTGTGTCCTGGGCTGCATCCAGAGCCCCGTGGGCAGCAGGGGAGGGAGGGGATTCTGCCCCTCTGCCCCGCTCTGGTGAGACCCCACCTGTGTTGCAGCGTGGGGTTGATGGTAGGGTGCTGCAACCTTCCCAGAAGCATCTCCAGGTAAGCCGCTTTGGTCAGTGCCACGCACCCACACAGACACTCACGCAGCTGGACAGATATTGCTGGAGTCATCAGCAAGGAGTAGAGAGGGGCCTTTGTATGGGTTCCACGAGGAGAGTTTATTCCCCCTAGCTCATGAAGGGTCCAGGAACAAAGGGCCCAGAGCAGGGCTGTGCAACAGTATTTGTACTAAGGGCGGAGAGCAAGTGGGACCAACGAACTTGGGGCCAGAGGGTGGTACAGAGGAGGGTCCAGGGTGCCAGAACCAACCAGTCTGAGGCAGGGGAGGGATCAGAGAACTCGGGCTAATAGGGGACCAAGGATGATGGAAGGTTCTAGGGGTAAGGGAGTGTCTGAGGAAAGGATGCAGGGAAGGAACTGCCCAGGAGAAAAGAAAAGGGGTTGGCCAACAGGCCAGGGGGAAGGGTAGAACTGAGGTAAAGGCACTATCACCAAGGATGGACCATAGGGGACACCTTAACCCTTCAATTATAGTGGTATCCCTCCAAGGGGATTTACCACTCTCCGGGGCAAGAGGCTCACAAATCCCCACACACCTGCAGGGCTGCCTCCAGCCCTGGGGTCCCAGCACAGGAAGGACATGGAGCTGTTGGAGCAGGACATTAAGAGAAAGGCCATGAAGATGATCACAGGGCTGCAGCAGCCCTCCTATGAAAACAGGGCAAGACAGTTGAGTCCTGTTCAGCCTGGAGAAGAGCAGACTCTGGGGAGACTTTTTAGCAGCCTTCCAGTACCTAAAAAGGCTACAGGGGAGCTGGAAAGGGACTTTTTACAATGGGCATGTAGTGACAGGACAAAGGGAGGGGGAATGGTTTTAAAAGCAAAGCAGATAGTTTTAGAATAGATCTTAGGAAGAAATTCTGTACTGTGAGTAGGGTGAGGCACTGGAAGAGGTTGCACAGAGAAGTTGTGAATGCCTGAACCTGGGAAGTGCTCAAGGCCAGGCTAGATGGAGCTTTGAGTCACTTGGTCCAGTGGAATATCTTTGCCCATTGTCTCTGCCCTTGGCAGGGTGTTGGAATTAGATAATGTGTGAGCTCACTTTGAACCCAAACCATTGTCTGATTCTGTCAAGTGAAGTACAAGTTTCAGTCAGCCATGTCCTCAGAATCCTTCTTACTGTTGTAATGCAGCATCTTTTTAGATTTTGTAAAAATTTTACAAATTTTTAGAATTTTCTGGTGCTATTTCCTAAAAAAGTCAGCACACAAATCAGTAGTGGAAATCAAACAAAATTTCCCAGCTACCCACACTGTCTGCTAATTGCAGCAGGGTGAATGACCACTAATGAAATTCCATTATATTTAACATCCTCTGAGATGAACAACCTCTCTCTAGCTAATAAATATATTTAGAGCATTGAAACAAAATGACTGCAGTTAAAAAATAATTAATGTGATAACTAATTGTCATGCTTCAATAACTGACAGCAATTAAATACCATGTCGCCTCTTGCTCACTCCTCCCAGCCCATCCTAGTAGAGAGGAGAATTGGAAAAAAACTGTTAAAATTTATGGGTTGAGATAAGATCAATTTAATAATTGAAACAAATATAACAATAATAAAAACAATTATTTAAAAAAAATTAATTGTAATGCCAAGCAGAGAGAAAGAGTAAGCGAATTCAGGAGAAACAAGAAATCCACAATACAATTATTCACCACATGCAGACTGATGTCCAGCACATCCTCAAAGAGCAGACACCTTCTCCCAGCCAATCCCATCTAGTTTATATACTGGGCATGATATTCTATAGTATGAAATATCCCTTTGTCCAATTTGGGTCAGCTGTCCTGGCCATGCTCCCAAACAGCTTCTTCTGCAGATCCTAACTGGCAGAGCATGAGACTGAAGAGTCCTTGACTAACGATAAGCACTATAAAGCAACAACTAAATCATAATGTGTTAGGAACATTAGTCTCACTAATTTTGAAAACAAAATCCACATTATTGTAGCAGTTACTGTGAAGAGAATGGCCTCTGTCCCAAGTGACACTAATGTTAGTGTATTTTACACAGCAGCCTTCACACTTCTGTATACAGAGGTTTTCACCGTGTACTTGCATCCTGCTCTGTCAAATGTTCTGGAAGTCAGGAAGTCAGAAAGGACTGCTAGAGTCCTACTAACACACAAATGATTTCTAACCCTTTCTCATTTTTTAGGGGATTGAAACTGTGCTACTGCTGCAATGATATTCACTCAGCTGAAGAATTTCACACAAACCTTGCTCTGCATTAAAAAACACCGACAGTTTATTTTTTTTAAACAAACTCCTCACCAGTCTTTCTACAGGAGCTTTTCTTCCATCTTGGATGCCCTAGGTTCTTATTTCCAATTTCCTAATTTGCAGACTTGTCAGCATACTAACTTTTTGGCCTGTCAGCCAATGTCTGTTGACCTCATGGAAAGTTGTCTTTATGGATTTTAAGCATATGCCAAGCTCCCATGGCAACAGCAGCAGTGGATTATCACAAAGGCCCTAGAGATAAGAAATGACATCATGCACTATTGTTACTGCTTTTGCTGGCTCAGCAATATGCATATCCATACAGCCAAACACTTTGTGGGCTTCCTTTCCACGTTGTGTTTCATCTCCCACAGATATGAGCCCTGTCAGTGTCACAGACTTACTAAAACAGTTCTTCAACAGCAGTTCCAGTTCTGATGTAAACTGCTTGTGTTAGATATTTCTATGGTACTCTAAGAGCTGTAATCTGTATGCATAATCCTCTTTATGTTGTGATGTGCCACGAGTCAGCTCGCAGCTATGGTCCTTGTATCCTCTCTGGACATTAAAAAAAAAAAAAAAAAGGCAGACAAATCACCATGGTGTCATGAAATTGCAGCATATTAATATGCTTACGCCATAACACTTTGGATACTTTCTGTATTCTGAAAAATATTGATTAAATTAAGCTTCCCAAATCCCATCCCTGAAGAAACTGAAACGGTAAATAAACTTTATCAAACACTATCACCAAAAGAATTCGTATAAGGGCTGAATATGTGCTGCCCCACACCTTTCACCGCTCCTCCACTTGTGCCTGTGAAGTGTCCCTGGGTGTGATGTCCTGCCACGGCGGAGCCCGGGAACACAATTTTCTCCGTTAAACAGCTCATTTTTCCTGTCATTGTGTCCAAATCGTCATTTCCAGAAACACAACAGGGACTTGTCTGAGAGCAAGAAAAACTTCACCGAGGCAAGAAGGAAGGGAGCATGTTTACAAAAGAGAGTTCGACCCTTCTCTGTCTGTTTATTTATTTCTTTACCTGGCCAGCTGTCACCCCTTCACTTACCTGTCTCGTTAATTATTTAATTGAGGCTGCTCGCTCCCCGCTGGGTGGGGCTGGAGGCGGCTCCACCTGGCGGTCGTGCGGCGGCACTGCGGGGCGGGAGCATCCAGGGAATTCATGGATACCGACTGCGGCTGCTGCCCGCGCCCCGGGGCAGGCTTTTCCTTTCCTCACCTGGCAGAGGGAAGTATGTCCCTGCTGCAGGTGGGGCCCCAGCCCGAGGGCGGCAGGCTCTCAAGAGTACTCGGCTGGAAACACATCTTTGGCAGCAGATGCAGCGCGAGGCTGAGGCACCAAAATAGTTGCTGCTGGCTGGGAGCTCAGCAAGAGCTGGCCGTCTTTTCCTCCTGTGAGCCGCAACCAGGCTATGTTCTCCAGACTGTGGTGGTTTCCTCCTGGAGCTGACAGTGTCAACCATTTAACTGTGGCCACGCCAGCGCCCCTGAGAATTGGCCTCAGGGGCAGCCCACACCCCTGCAGCTTGAGGACTAAAACCTAAATCTGCTACCAAGCATCTTCATCTGTGACCAGAACCTCACAGTTTTGTCTTATTTAATAGCTGAGTGCTTTGGAGCATTGTGATAGTCCATAGGCTGTGTCAGATCCTTAGATTTATCCTTTAGTATTAACATTCATTCTTGTTAATGGCAGGGATAAAGCGTGTATGGAGACTGCTGGAAACCTTGACATAGCTTTCTAACAGGCCATTAGACAGCAGTGCAATTCCTGATCCTCTATAGATTTCTCTCCTAAGTGTGGGGGGCTAGACTTTCAGCACAATAATTGGCTGCAATTTGGAGTGAAGTGCGCAGGAGGCTAGCTGACTATTAGTGTTAAGTTGTAGGAATGCATTGCATACTGAATCCTTTGAAAAAAAACGCTTCCATTTCTAAAATTTTATGCTGAGCGTATGTGGCCAATTGCCAGCTGACATTCCTCTCTTGTAGTGTAAGAATGGTCCTCTCTTGGCTTCTCACCTTTACACTGAAAGCTCTTCAGGGCTGGAACAAACATTTATGTTTCCTTTTGTCTGAAACAACAGAAAACATAAACCAGGTAATAATAGCTAATAAGTATTCACATTGTACCATCATGTTTGCATATTCATATAGGCAAAGGAAATGCAAGGCAGAGATGCTTGAAAATTATCTCTCTATCACTCTTCTTAAAATATCAATTTTTCAGAATTAATGCCTCCACAGAATGGTCTCTATTTAAAAAAAAAATGCATTTAGATATGTATAATATAAGGTGACTGCTTCATAAGGCAAAACTGAGAAATTTCATTTTGGAATTCCAGCATCTAAATTTTTTCTGTTTCAACAGCATATAGTTATTTTAAAATTTTATATAAGAAGGCTCCTAAAAGCTGGAAATACACATTGGTTTGCAAACCATTCAGAGTATTTATTCACTTTTTTTTTTAGCTGTATAAGCTATTGCTGAAAGGAATTCCAAAGGGTCTTTGCAAGGAGAGTACATCTCCCGGATTTCTTCCATTAAATACTGCTCTAATGAATGACACTCCAGATTTAATTGTTGATGTCTGCGAGTGCTGTGAGAGACTTCATTGTATTTTATTGTAACTCTCCTTGTAATAGCAGGCGTCACTGTTTTCTATATTCACTGTAGCGTTGTGCAACTGTTCACTTTGAACAATAAGGTCCTAAAATCTGTAGATCATCTACATATAATAATGTCATTATATTGTCCATTTTAACATAAGAGATAAGATTTGGGGAATCCTGTGAACCAGCGTTCTGTGTGATTTGTTAACGAGTTTCTCCTTAAAGCCTATTTCTTGAGGCACAGAGCCAGACTACTTCCACCATATTTATTTTCTGCTTACATTTGGCCAGTATTATTGGACCTCATTCCTTAATGTAATCTCTGGGTCACAAAGGTCTGGATTCTGCTTCTTTAAACATGTCCTGTGGTACAATTTCTTAACCAGCCCTCTCTGGTAGCTCTTCCATGCCTACATACACATTCCACATTCCTATGTGGAATACCTAAACTTACATGCTCACAAAACAATAGAATGGTTGTTGGCAGACTTTTTCTCTTTAAAATTAGATGAGATGTTGCTGCAGTGAAAACATCCTTTCACTGTTTATTTCCTGGGTGATACATTAAGATACTGTTACTAGTAAAATCAACACAGTATATTTGAAAGCCTACAGAAACAGTAAAAAAAGGATGAAGAAAGTTGGGCATAATTTTGCACATTTCAGCAATTGTTTCAAGTCAGATAATTGCGTTTTGTATAGTTATTAACTGACTGAGTTTGAACAAGCAATCTGACTGGCTGGGGAAGATTATGAGCTCAATAGATAAAGAAAATTCAGACTGTTTATATATGCTGCTTTGCCAGGAAACAAATTAGCTTGAAGCATGTAACAGAATAAATAAAACAGACTTGGCTTTCCCAGCATGATCTGTGAAGGAGCCATGCATAACTTTTAGATTCTGCCAATGATCTCCTGATGTTTTACACATAAAATATATGAACACAGCCAACAGATTCTAGAGGACAGGAAGAATGTAGCAATCAATAGCATAGTAGATTATCAACAAACATAACAAAGTGGTTTAATATAGGTCAATATGGATGTCCAATTTAATATTCTCCAGTTGTCTGACACAATGACTGTATAAAAAAATAAAACACTTTTTTTCCCCCAAAATTGAGCAAAGTTGCCATCTGGTTTGCTAGTTACATCAATAAGATCTTGCAGGTGCTGTTACTGAAGCAGAATGAAGATAAGTAGCAAGATAATTCCTATAATAACTCCTAGGCTCTGGTTGGTGAAAAATCAAACTCTAGCAAATGCTTTATGCCATCTTATTTAATCTGAAAAGTTTCCATTAGGAATTTTCAGTTCCCCTGTTAATTATGTTGTTTGTACCATACTTAAATCCGTTGTGCAATGAAGAGAAGAACTGACGGGTCAGGCCTCCTGTGGATGAAAGAAATGAAAGAACTGATGCTGAACAAACGGAGGAGTTATTTCACATGGACTGTGGACTGTGTGTTTTCACAGTGAAGCCTGTTCTACTCACTGCTTTGAAAAAAAATCTGAGGCAGGCAGACAAATAATCGGATTAATTAGGAAACAAAACTGCAGATATGATATATTTAACCCTGGAATTTGAATATTTTAACTTTCTAATAGGTAAGCAGTGACAATTTTTTGATCAGTTAGCTTTTCAATGAAGCTATATCTGAGAACTGACAGATTTTACCCTTTTCATAAATTATTTTTCATTGCAACAATATTTTCCCTCCTTAAGCTTATCTTAATTAAAGGGATAAAATTTTTTCTTTCCAAAACAAGTGCAGGTTTTGTCTATGACTTCAGCCAGAGTATCTCACACATTTGTGCTGTGCAGTGTTAGGGAGGGATGACTCTGTGGTGTTTTCTGTGCAGCAATGTTATCAGTGTTAGGCAGCAGTCCTAGTTTCTCAAGGGTGGTATGAGCTGAGGCTCCATAATTTCAGGATGTGTAATTATAGTAAGACACCTAAATTCCTTCTTAGCCATTCACATGAAAATTTACTATAACACTGCCTGCAGAGAGCAACTTGTGAAGATTCAGACTTCACTTCATAGTCTTGAGTTTGAAGAAAAACATACTAAAAGGTATAAAGGACAAAATCTAAATATAATCTACTCTTTTGGGAGGGGACACACACACCCCCCTCTCTTGAGCCTTTTGGAAAGCCTGAACCACAATACCTACAGGTTGTAGCATTTATAAATGTGCATTTATCTTCTAAAATAACTTTATTCCCCTCTGCTAATCCACAACTTCTTTTTCTACCTATAATTGCAGACAAGCTTTAAAAGTTCTTAATATCACCTAGATTCAGTAATTCACTGAAGAAGTGAGAAATAGATTCACAGCCCCAGCACTACAAAGTGTGCTGGATGGGGATTCTTCAACTTCAGTAGCTGAAGATGGAAAAAATCCCAGTTCACTCATAAGAAAAAAAAAATTAAAAATAAATTCTCTAACATAAACATGTGAACATAAACACATATCCTCACAGGGAGATTAAAAAAAAACCAAAAGAAGCTAACAAAACAGGCAGTTTTAAAATATGAGACATTTTGCAGTGCTTTCTGTATAAATATAGAAGGTTTGAAAGGCATAGGAGAGTTTGAAAGACATGCTTGTAGCAGCTAAACAACTTACACAGTTATTTTCTTTCCATTTTAGGATCAAGTGTTCTTCACCCATAGCACCTGGTAAATGAAAGAGTGTCTTAATACATTAGTCTCCCTTCTCTCAAGTAAGATATTCCATTATTTCAGGAGGGAAGAGAAGGGAGTGGCTTGAGTATTTGTATATTCAAGTGTGTAAAAAAATAGGCTGAAAGGGAAATTTCAAACTTGGAAAGAAGTACAGTAGTTCAAACTTTATCATCAATTACATGAATACAAACTTGCCTTTGCCAGAAATGCAGTCAGAAGTAAAAATACATCAGTGTTGTCTATTCTTGAACTTGTATGTCTGCACCTAAAAGTATAATTTAGTTCAATACTTATAAATACATCTGTCAGATCAATAAGTTAAAACAAACTCACTTTCCATGATGGTTTTTGCTAAAAGGCCAGGCTCAAGACTGGAGATCCTGAGACACAGGAATGTTCTTCATTATGGCTGCTTGAGAAAGGCAATCTTTATCTTCCCCAAACTTGGAATAGTAATCTTTACCTTCTTTGAGCAGCAGAAATCCTTACACAAGCAAATTCAGAAGACAGTTTTGTTGAGCTTTTGAGGAGCTTTCCAAATTTTGTCCATCTGTCCTTGACAAGGCCAGGATTTATTTTTAAATTTAATCATTACCATGATACCAATAATATAAGAGGAAGACCTCTTAACTTACCTGGGTCCTAATGTATTAAAGTTAGCCTCTCTCAGGCTTTGAGATCCCTCTCTCAAGAAACAATTGCTAGCCTTAAACTCCAAAATTGCTTCTTTTTGACAAATCAGTTTCTCGGGAGTTACGTTGGGCAAGGCTTGACTGCTCTGGGAAGGAAGGCAAGCCAGGAGCCAAGTGTGACAGCAAGTCAGCTGGGAGCAGTGGCCTCACTGGCAAAATCACAGAGTTCAGAATTAAAGTCAAGAGTGATGATGCCAGTCAGACATAGCCCAGGGTGGGCTGAGATGGGAAGTTCATCCAAAGGGTACAGCTTCTGGGCCAGCCAGGGGAAGGTCCAGGACTGTGCTCAGACCAGCTGTTGCACAGCTGTGGCACCAGTGGTAAACTCAGATCTGGAAATGCCCCTCAGGGGAACTACAGGAGCAAGACCTTCCCTCCAGCTTTCCTCTGCACTGGTGGGTGGGCCCACCTAGGACTCTAACAGCTCTTCACCCTGCACTTCACTCTGTCAACTAAAAGATGTTAAAGATGTTCACGCTCACAGACCTGACAAATTTGACTTTGTGCCAAAATTTGGAGATACAACACATACACATAGACATACATGCTGTACTTCAGTCAGCCCCAGAGAGTGACAACAGAATTGCTTCAGCTACTTGGGCTTTGGTGAAAAAAAAAAAAAGTTTCTATTCTGAAAAGCAGAAGTTATCCATTTTGGAACAGCTGTTAGGGCTTCTAATTAAGCTGACTCACTTACTATAAATGACCAAAATACAGAGTTTTGAAACTAGTGGATGAAACATTTTGCAATGTATTTATAAACTAATGCTAGAATCTCTTCACTTTTTTTTGGCTGGCAAACCAAGTCAATCACTGCGGCAGTTTTAATTTCTCTCAGTGTTTCATCTACAGGATGCAATGTCACTATTTTACTGTCACAGTATAACATTGACACACCTGAGACATTTGGAAGAGGAGAGCAGTCTTGCCTGGCTACAAGCTCTTATTTCACCCATTTTTTTTGGCTCTTCCATGACTAGTTTTAAAGGGTGTTGCATGCTTAGGATGTAGCAAGTTTGAAGCAACAGTTGTAGCTGCTACAGTAGATGAAAAAAAGGCGTAAAAGCCATTAGTTGTCTTTTAACATTCTTTTGTTCAGGACAGAAGAAGTTCTCTGCTTCTATTTAAAAATACTGTCATTTAGGATGGGAGGTTGTAGGGTGAGATTTCCACAACCATAAGGGAACCTTTGACTTGTCTGTGCATAGGCCTTCTGCATCTCTTTGAGTGCTTTCCTGATTAAGAAGATTTTCCTGACTGAAGCTCTTTGAATTGTAATCCTAATGTGTGCTGTCTCGATGGATTAACAGGATGTATATTGATTAAGAGAACCTCAGATCTCCAGTACCTGTTTGTGTAGCAGCTTTTTGTCGAATTTTGGAGGGCTTTGTGGGGGGTGTTTTGTTGGGTTTTTAATATGTGGTTTTTACACCCTATTTGCTAGGGTCTATTCTTTGATTCAACATACCACTGCCAAATGAATTGAATTAATCAGAGACCTTGCTAGGAATTCAAATTACAAAGAGCTTTTATTTAGAAAGTAATTTAAGAGATAGAGAGATTTTCTCATACTTAATAGCCTGTGTATAACCTGATCTATTAATGTGAGATACAAATACATGTAGACTATTCTGACTCTTTAATGAAACTTTAATTTGTTAGGGTTGCCTTGGGAGTTTTTGTTAGTTATCCTGCAGGGCTCAGCTTTCACTAAACCATATCAACAGGTATTTTAGGAGGTTTGGATGATAGGAACATGACTGAATCCCTAATCCGTAGTTTAACAGGTATTTGTGCAATGCCCTTCATAACACACTTTACCTGTTGGTCAAGCCTGAAGGGGTCAGGCAAGTGGACTGGATGATAATTTTATGTCCCTTACAACTGAAAATTCTATTCTATTCTATTCTATTCTATTCTATTCTATTCTATTCTATTCTATTCTATTCTATTCTATTCTATTCTATTCTATTCTATTCTATTCNCTATTCTATTCTATTCTATTCTATTCTATTCTATTCTATTCTATTCTATTCTATTCTATTCTATTCTATTCTATTCCAATATAAAACATACACTTATTAACCAGTTATTAATTGCTATGAATAGCAACCACATGTTATCAATAAAACAATCATTTAAATATTGTTATTCTTTCATAACTGTTTTAAATGTCCAGCTCAAATGAGGACCATCAGAGCAATATTTTATATCTTACAGTTGTGTTTTAGAATCTAAATGGATTATGTAGATAATGTGACCTGGAATAAAACCATATTTGTTTTGTTACATTTTTGTTTTGCTTTGTTTTGGAGGTGTAAAAGGGTATGAAACAGGAGATAGTTTGTTGAGAAGCTCAGTAGGCGGAGTCCTAATGCCATGCAAAGGAAGTGATTTTAGCTGTAATAAAGGAAAACAAAAAATATTAATCTAGTTTAGAATCTTTGTGTATTTGCAGGACTATATAATAGATATTAATACAGAAATTAATGTTTTGTTACATAGAAATTGCTGTAGTGAATGAAGAAAAAACTTAAATCTTATTAAGTCTTTGCTAAAGCAGCAGGAATAAAAGGACCTTGGGAAAGTACTCTGGAGTACAAGGGCAAGAAATAATCCAGTCATGAAGAAATAGTCTTCTTAATCATTTAAAAATACTTTGAAATGTAAAATTCTGGATATAGATTTATAATAATTCCTTCCATAATCGTTGGTATGTATTTGTTATTTATACTAATGTAAACCTAGATGTTGACATTATCTCTATAATTTGCAAAGTAGACCGTATATTCTGCTAGGCGCTTGTTCTTAATCACAGTTTTAAATAATACAAATTTTAAGTAAGGCTTTCTTGCAGAAATATCCCTTGGCTAATTTTACACTATGTCAGCAAAATTATTTTAACCAGTTTAAATTTTTCTACATTTTCTTTATTAAACTTAGTGAATGCTTCCTTGTTCTTGTGTCACATGGGACTATATTTACATTAGTTGTGTTTTAAACTGGAACACAATATACTTTCCTAAACTTACAGCCATCTGAATTTTCTGGAGATGAGATTCCATTTGCAGTTCTGAATTTGTTATTGTTTTTACAGCTTCTTGAGCTGTAATTTCAGAGTTTGGGGAGGCCTCTGAGTAACTGTACTTAAATAAATCACTTGTAGTGTATACATACAATAATTCTCATGCTTCTAACAAATATTTGTGCTGCTTTGAACTACATATAGTATCTTGTTTGTTCAGAAATATCCTGAAATAAGCAATTGTATGACATTCCTAACGTAGAACAGCAACTCGAATTGAAGCTGCTACTCATGTGTATTGTAATGTAGGAATACCAAACACCAGAAAAAAAATAAAATAGAAAGTTATTGAAAACTACTGGACAAAGTTTCTGCAGAGAAAATGGGAGACATCAAGAAAGCACATAGGCATGACAGTTCATGGTTTACAGTAGAATGTTGACGCTGCACTGCACCGGAGCTCCGGTTGGCTCTATGTTGGTTTTTGCACTCCAGTGCAGGCAAACACCAGGAGTGGGGAATCAAAGGGGAATTTGCTTTTCCCTCAGTGAAACCTCCAGAGTCTTGGGCCACCCCAAGCTCTGTGGTGCACGGCGTCAGGTGTGGAGACAAAAAGGCAGAGGAGTCTCTCCTGGATTGAGGTTCCCAGCAATGGTTTTATTAGGTCAGGGAAACGAGGGGCCCACACTGGAAGGGAACAGGTCCAAGGGAGCCCTGAGCATTGCTGTGCAAGGAGTTAAGTATGGCCCGATGTGGAGGCCGGGGAACCCAGCTGGCTCCTGGGTCTCCCCTGGAGGCAAGACACCTTCAGTCAGAGAGAGACAATGTATCGCTCCCAGGGATCTTAGAGTTAGTTATGTTAAACTGTGGTACCCCACTGGTGTTTCCGCCTGCTGTCCCACCCTGTACATGTATCCCGGGCTTCCCCTGCCCCTCTCCTCCCCTATAAATACCCCGGGTTTTCCCCTGTTCGGGAGATTAGCTGTTGCTGGCTCCCTTCACCAAAGCTCTGTCTGAATAAAGGTTTGTACTCTGTGGAACGCTAGACCAGCCTTCTTGTCCCTTCTTCCCGTGTCGCCTGCCCGCCACCGATGAGCCGAGCTGGAATCACTGCCCTGCCCGAAGCTGCTCACACGCGCTTCGGCCCAGCCCTTTTCAGGGCTGCTTCTCCAGAGAAGTCACCACGCTCCAACCTTTCCATCACCGCGGCAGCCCGACCTCCAGGGGAGGGTACAAACTGTAGACTAATGGGGAATCCCGAGGGGAGGAGTAAGGGGAGGGGATCACAAATTCTGGACCAATTCACAGAGGGAGGGAGCAAGATACACTAACCAGTGCAGCCTCGAAGGATAATTGATTGATACAGAAGGGTCTGGAAGAAGGGGTGGGGTTTACAATGATGCATAGGGGGGTAGGGGCAGGGCTAAGGTGACTGGCAGGGAGCATTCAGAGAAAATAGGAGGGGTTTACATAACTGACAACTGGGGCGAAAGCAATACAATCAACAGGGGGAAACAAGAACGTACTAACAAGTTTTAACAAATCCTTAACAAAATTAAATAAACGAACTATAACAGAATGTTTTTACAGAAACCATATTTTCACGTCTGCCTTTCAGTACCCTGCCACAGGTTTCTTTGAAATCCTCTGTGATGAAGGATGAACTCAGTCATCGAAATTTTTTTCTCTCATTATAACGCATAGCAATCTAGGGTTGGAAAAAGAGTGGCAGACCTTGATACAGTTGTCTGGATACAGTATTCTGTAAGCTCTTTCTGGGTGCAGCATCAGTATGAGAAGCTACAGTCTGGATTCCTGAGTTAAAAAAAATGCATAGTCTGGATACAGCAGGATTTTGAAAGTTATGAAATATTAAATGCTTACCTCCACAGATTTCTCTATTTTTGTGTTTATTAATCCTTTGAATACAATACGAATGATTGTAAGATCATATTTACAGGAAATGGACGTGTGTCACCAAAGGACATGAAATGATTCACATTAACATCTCTCAATGTTAGAACAGGAAAAGGCCACCTTATTTTCTGACTCCAGTATTTACAGATTCTCGACAATGACCGGGGATTGGACAATCAAGTTACCACCTTCTTAAGCACACTGGTCATGCAAAACATCCATCCAAAGACATTTCTTAGAAGAAATGTGATAAACAATCCATGTTTATAAAACTTTTATGGGAAAGTAACTAAAACTATAAAAACATTATGAGAAGGCTTTAAGTCTCTGGGTGACAGACATGTACAGAAGGAACCAGCCTAACCTTCTGGAACTAAAGAATGAGGTCATCTTTGTGGATAAAAAAGCTGGTGTTGGAAGAAGAAAGAAGCAGCAGAAAAATTGCTGACGAAGAGGTGTCAATCTGAGTAAAATGACGCTTACAGCATCTACCAATTAGATTAAGAGACACATGCTTGCCTTGTGGACAAAGTAGAGCTACCAATCAAGAAATGTGTGGACAAAGTGGACCGACCAATTAAACAATGCGTGATTGTGTAGACCAAGAGAAGAAGTAAATATAAACAATGTTTGGAAGCAAAATAAATGGCTTTTGCTTGATTCACATTGAATCATGCAGAGTCCTTTGTCTTGTCTCATCAAATGATAGCATAGATGCATCACTTGCATCAGAGGGGTCTTATGCAACTATTAAAAATTCATTAGAAAAGATTTAATAGACTTTTGTATTTTGTTTTTACTGGAATGTAACCATCAGTCAGCCAAGCAAATATTCAGAAAGAATTCCCACTTTTTCATCAGCTAAAGAAACAAAAGCAGAATGTTGGCACAGTAGTAGCAGTCCTCTATTTAGATGGACATTTTCAGCCAAAACTTCTTGGATTGCCATGGAGTGATAAGTTGATGCACCTTGATGAGAATTCACAGACGGTCATTTTAATATTTAGCACCTCATTTCTCCGGTTTCCTTTATGCCAGCCGAGGGGGTGGGGGAGTGTGGGGGGGTGTGATTCCATAGGATTATACTGAAAAACATCCTCTTAAATTGAAAAGCTGTATCCTCAGTTGCTTAGGTTCTAATAGTAGAGGCAGTCTGCAAACACTAGCCTATCTTGATCTTTTTGAATAAATCCCATTTTTGCGTCTAAGTATCTGAATTGGGCTCGCCTTTGCATAAGTCTGTCTGCATACATGCCTGAAAGCACCCCTCCCTAATAGTTTTAAACCATCAGCTGTTTCTAGCAAAAGTAATTTTTGAAAGAAGGAAGAATAGAAGGGAAGGGAAGGGAAGGGAAGGGAAGGGAAGGGAAGGGAAGGGAAGGGAAGGGAAGGGAAGGGAAGGG
>NC_031799.1:67596502-67601113 GCF_001522545.3 Parus major | reverse complement strand
TACAGAGGCTCTTGGAGCTCTCTTCAGTCCTGAATTCTCCCAGCCCAGAGCCTTGTGCTCATCCCCTCTCCCGAATAAACCTGTTCCTGGGAAGTACAGCCGAGTGAGTCTCCTCCTTCCTTTTGCCATCACCCACGACACCTGATTTGGCAGAGCCTGGCAGGATTTGGTGCTCTGAAGGTTCTGCAGTGGGATCACCTTTCCCCTGCAGTTCCCCACTCCTGGCGACTGTCCGTGCCGGAGTGGCACCGTAGAGCTAGCCTGGAGCTCCGGTGCGGCCAAGAGCAGCGTCAGTTGGTGCCCGATGTGGGGCCTCTGGCTGGAGACCTCATGGAGGAGTCGGATGGACAGCTACCCATCAGTGGACTTTTGGGCGGCAACTACCCCGGTAATAGCAGACCAACTTTTGTCTGGTGGTGCTCCCAGGGATCGAGGCAGCAACCATCCACGTGCAGAGGATCGCCTCAGGGTGTGGATGTCCCTCACAGCACTTTGTCCGGACCCAGTATGGTGAGTTCCCCAAAGGGGGGAAGTGAACGTGAATCTGAGGACCACTGGGCTGAGGTACAGAGGGAAGCCACACAGGCAGGGGACTCAGCCCTGTCCAAAAAGATCATAGCTTTCCCTGTGGTACATAAGAAGGACAGGGGCACTCATTAATGTATGGGAGACTCTACACTACAGAGAGTTACAGGAGCTGTGCAAAGCTGCTGAAGAGCATGGCTGGGGCTCTCATTTTTTCAAACACCTACTGGAAGCCACCTTCACCGCCCATGTCATGGTGCCTCACTGCCTTCTCTCCCCAGCAGAATACATGCTATAGGAAAGGCAGTGGAAAAAACACCTGAAACAGTTGGCAGATGCATACGTAAAGGATGCCAACAGGCCAAATTTAACTCAAGAACAACTGGCAGGGGAAGGTGACTTCCAGAAACCCCAAGATCAGGCCCGAGATCTGCCCAAGGCAGCATTACATGACGTCACTAACGCTGCCAAGAGGTCTCTTTTTGTCACTCCCAATGATAAGGTGCCTACGCAGAGCTTCACAAACATTAAACAAGGGGCAAGTGAATCCTGTATTAAGTTTGTGGATAGACTAAAATTGGCAATTGAAAAACAGAGTGCTCCCAAGCACAAAAGGAATTACTGGCCAAGACAGCAATGGTCAATGCAAATTCAGAATGCAAGGCAGTTTTGCGAGCCCTTCCACTTGACCCCGAACCAACCATTGACCAAATGATAGAAGCCTGCACCAAGCACTTCGCTGAACATAAGGTGGCAAAAGCGATAGCTAAGGGAGTGGCAGAAAGGATATCTGGCGCATACGCTGCAGACTCCAGCACAAGCCGCTGCTTTAATTGTGGGAAACCTGGACATTTTTTTAAAGACTGCCCGGAGAGACATTTTCTACAACCACCTACCCACCAACGGTTACCCAGATCAAATTGGCGTTCGGGAAACTTCAAGCAGAGCGTGGGACAGCCCCGCGCTCTGACATCAAATCAAATGCTGCACCGCTCCACCCCTCCTGCCAAGTCCACCATCCCGCCTCCACAGAGACCACGATCTCAGACCCAGCAGGTGGAGCGATTCAGATGGGAACCCAGCACCAATTGGTAACCAGATTCTCCTTGCAGCTTAAGGGTGACTGTGTTTATAAGATCCCCACAGGGAAATGTGCACCACCAGGCGGTCCCTCCAACATTTTAATACTTGGGGATCCAATTAACTCTCCAGGACAAGTCCATATAACACCTGAAGTCCAGACCTTCACCCAGGAGATGAAATTTTCATCTCTTTAACTTGCACAGACCCTCCTTATTTTTTAAAACAGCAGACTCCAGTGGCACAAGCCTTTTTGTTACCAAATGACTGTCTGGAACAGGTTCCTCTCAATCTCACCACCATGTGGACTCAGGCTGTGGGCTCCAACAAGCCTATCATGGAGTGCAGCCTGTTCTGTAAAGGGGAAAAGATCCATCGCCCAGGAATGCTGAACACCGGAGCGGACATTACCATCATTGCCCGTTCTGAGTGGCCAGCCAACTGGGATTGCAGCCTGTGGCGGGGATGATTTCGGGAATTGGGGGAGTGTCAGTGTCTATGAGAAGCAGGCACAATATAATTGTAGAAAGTCCCAAGGGAAAAATGGTGACCATCCGGCCATTTGTGGTAAGAGCACCAATCACCCTCTGGGGGAGGGATCTCCTGTCCCAATGGGGGGCTTCTTTGTGTATTCCCAGTAGGGATTTTTAGTGGGGGTCACTGAAGAGCGTGCTAAGCCCACCGTCCCCCAACTCACCTGGAAACAGCACCATCCAGTGTGGGTTGATCAGTGGCCCCTTTCCAAAACCAAACTGCGCGCACTAGAAGCCCTTGTGGAGGAGCAGCTCGCCAAGGGCCACATTACAGAAACCAACAGCCCTCGAAACTCCCCTGTCTTTGTTTTACGCAAACCAGGCAAAGACAGGTGGAGACTCCTCCATGACCTCCAAAAAATCAATGAGGTCACTGAGGATATGGGCCCTCTCCAGCCTGGTATGCCCTCACCTTCCATGCTTCCTCAGGACTGGAAGCTTGCAATCATAGACATCAAAGATTGCTTTTTTAACATCCCTCTCCATCCTCGAGACGCCCCCAGGTTTGCATTTTCAGTTCCCTCCCCAAACAGACAGGTGCCTCTCCCACCATCTGCCAATGGTACGTAGCCTACATCCTATCCCCGGTGAGGGTCGTGTTCCCAGACGCAGTTATATTACATTACATGGACGACATCTTGGCTTGTGCTGCTGATGATGACTACCTCCACCGGACTTTGCAAAAGACTATAAAGACAATTGAGGATGCTGGGTTTGAGATCCGCGAAGACAAAATACAATACACCTGCCCTTGGACCTACCTCAGACTCCGGATCCGCGAGCGGACCATCGCGCCCCAGCAGCTGACCATCAGAGACGACCCCAAGACCCTGCGGGACTTACATCAGCTCTGCGGGTCCATCAGCTGGATACGCCCTCTGCTTGGGGTAACAACAGAAGTCCTTGCACCCCTCTTCAACCTGCTCCATGGCAGTGAGGCCCTCGACTCACCAAGCTCCCTCACGCTGGAGGCCCGGGAATCCATCACCAAGGTCCAGGAGGCCCTGTCATCGCGGCAAGCCCACCGCTATGAGCCCCTTCCAGCTGGTTGTCCTGGGTAAGGCCCCACGCTTATATGCGCTCATTTTCCAATGGGACATGGCATTGAAAGATCCACTCCTTACCATCAAGTGGATCTTCACACATGATCAGCCCACCAAAACTATCACAACTCTGCAGGAATTCATGGCTGAACTCATTGAAAAAGCAAGAGTTCATCTCCGCACTCTTGTGGGTTGTGAGTTCACATGCATGGAAGGAAATGGAAGGAAACTTCCATTGACAACTGGAGATTTGGAGCCTTTACTCCAAACCAACCAGAGCCTTCAGTTCGCTCTCGATAGCTATTCAGGCCAAATTTCTATACACTCACCTGGCCACAAATTATTTAAAACCATGTTTAATTTGGTCCCCAAATTATTACAGAGCAAAACACCACTCAAGGCTCTGACAGTTTTTACTGACGGCTCAGGGAAATCTCACAAGTCAGTAATGACTTGGAAGGACCCCAGGACACAGAACTGGGAGTCTGATGTCCAACTGGTTGAGGGATCACCACAGATTGCTGAATTAGCAGCCATCATCAGAGCTTTTGAGAAATTCTAAGAATCTTTCAATTTGGTGACTGATTCGGCTTACGTGGCTGGGATAGCTGTGAGAGCTGAACATGCATTTCTGAAAGAAGTCTCTAACCCAAATTTATACAAATTGCTTTCTGAATTAATATATCTCATCTCCCACAGAAAGCAACCATACTATATCATGCATTTGAGGTCACACACTGACCTCCCAGGTGCTGTTGCAGAGGGTAACAAGAGAGCGGACACCTTAGCCATGCCTGCTCGAGCAGCCATAGTCCCAGACATTTTTACCATCAGAATGTCCCTGCCCTGAAGAGGATGTTCAAGGTACCCAGGCATCAGGCCAGGGCAATAGTTGCCACCTGTCCCAGTTGTCAATCTTTTCAAGTTCCAGCGATAAATTCTGGGGTTAACCCCCAAGGACTTAACAGCTGCCAAATTTAGCAGACTGATGTTACCCACGTACCGTCCTTTGGGAGAGTTAAATATGTTCACGTTTCAGTGGACACTTTCTCTGCTGCAGTGTTTGCCTCAGCCCATGGAGGAGAAAATGCCAAACACACCATCCGAAATTCTCTCCTTGCATTTGCTACCCTCGGAGACCCCCAACAAATAAAAACAGATAATGGACCCGCTTACACCTCTCACAAGTTGAGAGATTTCTTCAGCCACTGGGGGGTGAGGCACACCACAGACATACCTCACTCTCCCACAGGGCAATCAATTGTGGAAAGGACACACCAGAACCTTAAGAGAGTCCTTGATCACCAGCGGGGAGGAACAGAGATCATTCCTCCCATTGAGAGGCTCTGTAACGCTCTGTATGTTATGAGTTTTCTGAATTGTTCACCTACAGAGCCTGACCCCCCTGTAATACAGCACTTCTCCAATTC
>NC_031799.1:67550267-67596185 GCF_001522545.3 Parus major | reverse complement strand
ACACAGCTTACCGCCAGACCACCCACTTCATATAAACCAAATCGCCGTGCCACCAAGACTGCCAAAAGACAAGAGCCAACGTACAGCTCGACATTGTGAAATGCACAAGTTCCTCTAACTCCTTTCCCTTTCCTTTTCCCTCCTCCTCTTCCCTTTCTCACCTTAAATACCTACGCTTAAACTACCCACTTGCTAATTTGCACTAGACACACCTTAAGCTGCTGGTGTGTGGTCATCTGTCCCCTATGCACAAAATGACTCCACCAGCAATCAACTACCTCATCCCAAATACCCATTCCCCGCTTATATTTTCTTTTTTCTTTTTTCAGAAAAAAACGGGGGAGGCAGGAGAGAAAGGGGGAAAAAAATAGCTGCCCCCACCAAAGTCAGAGCTAATCTTTTTATGTTCTGTTATAGAAAATGGAGAGCAAAACCATCCTCGAGTTACTGACCATCTGGATACTCCCGAAAACATCAGCTATGGATGCCTGGCTAGTAGCACAGCCCCAGGATTCAATGGAGTGTGCTGCTTCAACCTATCAAGTCGCAGTGAAGGCATCCACACTTGCATCCAGAGACTCCAACATGCGGTTCAGGAACTGAAGACTGAAAAGGAGCCCCAATGGTTTGAGGACCTTTTGGCAGCTGGAGACTCAAGGGATGGGTTGCTTCCATTTAAAAAAAAACAACATTTTTTGGATTATTTTAATTATAATTATTTATGTTTACTGTTTGTAAGAAGTTGTTGACAAGGTCTCTGGGAGCTGCTTTTTTATTAAATAAAGAAGGGGGAGTTGTGGAGGCTGAAAAAACAGCCAACCTCAAAATTCTGGCTCTGCCCTGGAGAGCTTCTCCCTAGGTGAGACACTTCTATCTCGCAAAGAGAAAAGTGTCACTCCCAGAGGCCTTTGAGTTGAACATGTTAATTTTTTACACCCCATTGGTTTCCCTCCCTATCAATCCACCCCGATACAAGTTTCCCCCGCCCCTCTCCTTCCCTATAAATATCCCGGGTTTTTTTCCCCAGTTGAGAGAGCTGCTGTCACTGGCTCCCTTCACTGAGGGCCCTGCAATAATAAAGGCTATTTCTCGGTGGAATGCCATACAGTGCTCTAGTCTCTCTCTCCGCGTCGCCTGCATGCTGCCGCTGAGCTGAAATAACTCGCTGGGCAGAGGACGTGCCTGTGCCCCTGGGCAGTCCTTTTCAGGATGGCTTCTTCAGGGTAGTCGTGGCACCCCTGTCATCGACCCCGCCGCGGCAAAGCAGGACTTTCCCCTTCTGAATCCATGTTGACTGTGCCTGAGGATTGCATTGTTCTTCAAATGTCTTTCAGTGGTACCCAATATGTTGTTCTCAATAACTTTCCCAAGTCCTGAGGCTAGACTCACAGGTCTGTCATTCCCTGAGTCCTCCCTCACACCCTTTTGGATAAATTGGAAAAATACAGCCAACTTCCAGTCAGTGGGGACCTCTGGTCTCCCAAAACCTTTTAGATGATCAAGAGGGATCATGCCATAACATCCCCCAGTTCTACCAATACCCATTGACGAATTCCACCAGACACATGGACTTGTGAGCATTCACCTTATACAGATGGTCCCTTACAATTTTAGTGTCCAGGAATGGAACATGACTGTTCCCACACTGGCGGCACTGACTCAGGGGACCAGGCCACAAAAGGCCTGTTAGTTTACTAAAGACTGAAGCAAAAAAAAAGAAATTATTGAGTGCCTCTGCTTTTTCTTAATCCCTATTTGTCAGGTGACCATCTTCAACACACTTAGATTTTTGTATGTTCTGCCAAAAAATTAGCAGATAGGTAAAGAAGAAAACTAATTCAGAAATCTCATTTCAGCAGAAATCTCCACAGAAACTCCCCAGTTAGCCATTGCACATACTGCCTGAGGTATTAGAACACTAGAAATTAGCTACAGTGCATCCTGTCACTTCTTTTGCTTAAACTGGAGGGACATGAAAAATAATGACAGAAAACACAGAAGAGCCAGATGACTAGAAATGAGAGCTGAACTGATAATGTAAGACAGAAGTTTGATTATTGGATTATTTTTGCTGAATGGCAGCACAAGTAGTGGCTACATTAATAGAAAGCACATTTCTTTAGAGCCAGTGTTCACTTGTTTTCTTCTCTGGGGACGAAGTTTGTTGTCTTTCATGATTGTCATGTTTCAAGAGGTAGATATTTGCATTCATAAATTATTAATTCCTAACCTAGAGTGTACAAAACATGGTAATACTGTACAGCCAAAAAAATCTTCTGCCATAGATGGAAGCAGGTTAGGGCACTATCATCCAGTACTTTTTTCTATTTTCCAAGAACAGACTCTGTTTATTATTGGAACAGTGTGTAGGAATACTTGTGCTGATAAGACTGTCAAACAATGTAAACTTATCCTAGTTGAAATATTCCACACAAAGATGACATTGAGAGACTTCCTTAGACAAATTACTAATATTAATAAAAATTAATAGCCAAATCTGTTCTGGATTTGACTGGGATTGAGGTAGTTTTCTTCACAGCGTCTAATATAAGGCCGTTTTGGTTTTGTGCTGAGCAGAGCACAAAAGATAATTCAGAAATGTTTTTGTTATTGCTGAACAGGGATTTTATTGTCGAGCAAGCAATTTTGTTATTGCTTGCACAGAGCCAAGGCCTTTCCTGCTTTTCACACTGCCATGCTGATGAGGAGGCCAGTGGTGCATGGGAGGTAGGGAGAGGACACCATTGAGCCAGGACAGCTGACCCCAAGCTGACCAGAGGGATATTCCAGCCCATGTGGCATTACAGTGTAATGCCAGTGTATAAAGTTGGGGGAAGAGCAAGGAAAGGGGGAATGCTTGGACTGATGGGGTTTGACCTCCCAAGTCACCATTAGTGGATGGGGACCTGCTCTGCTGGAAATGGCTGAACACCTGCTCAGCCGCGGGAAGCAGTGAATTCATTCCTTGTGTTGCTTTGCTTGTGTGCGAGGCTTTTGCTTTCCATAATATAAACTGTCTATATCTCAACACATGAGATTTGTAGTTTTCACCCTTTCAGTTCTCCCCCTAGTCCTGGTGGTAGGAAGTGAGGGAGCGGCTGTCCGGCGCTAGGCTGCTGCCGAGGTTAAACCACGATAAACCCCATAAGGCAGTGGTTAAAAAGCGGCAGGGGTTAAGTGCGGCGGAAGGTCCATCCCGGGGCGCTCCAGGTGCAGCATTTCCCTCGCTGCCGGGCCGGCCCGGCCCCGGGTCCCGGCCCGGGTCCCGCCCCCCATTCAGGATTGGTCGCTGCCCTCTGCCTTGGCTCGTGATTGGTCGTTGCGGGCGCTGCTGGCAGCGGGATTGGCCGCGGCGGCCGCCAGGCGGCCGCGGCGGGCGGGAGGCGGCGGCGGGAGCGGGTGGGGTGAGTGCGGCCCCGGCCCCGGCCCGGCTCCGCAGGGCACCCATAAAGGAGGCAGGCGGGGTTTGAGGGTAGCGGGCAGAGTCGCTGGCAGTCCCGGGGACGGTCGTTTTTGCTGTGGAGTAGCGGCCTAGGTACTTTCCTCCGGGACGGGCCTGTGGCCGAGGGCGGGGGCCTCAGCCGGTGGGTCAAGAGGGCACCGCGGGCCGGCCGTGGTGGCCCCGCGAGTGCCCGTCCGTGAGGGGTCGGGGCCGTTTGTGGGTGCGGGGAAGCCGGCGGAGTGCGCAGAGATAGAACAAGCACGGGCAGGCCTTCGGGGGCAAGTGGCTTGCAGTTAATTTCCTTTCTTTGTCGTTGTTTTGGTTTGGTTCGTTGTTGTTTGGTTGGTTTTTTTTTGTTGTGTTGTTTTTTTTTTCCCACAACACCGTGGCGGTGACTCAGTACCCCCGGGGAAAGGGGAGGTCCCTGCTTGGGGCAGCAAAGCACCCGCGGGTGTGAGCGAAGTGGCGAGATTATAGTCACTGGCGAAGTGACGTCGCTGACATCGCTTCGGCGTGGCTGTGAAACACACTTCTTTCAGCTTGAGGAGAGGGGGTGCGAGCCAGCAGAGCAACCCCCAAACACAGGGTCAGAAGGAACGTGCTTTGGGCCCAGAATCTAGGGGAGATTTGTCAGTGCTTGTAGTTGATGTGCCTTTTCTTCTGCACGAGTGAAATTAGTTAACCTGTAGTTATACTGCTTGGGATGCGTTTTGCACCTGGTGAAGAGTAGCACCTCCTGCTGCACCTCTAGAAGTTCCCCTGAAGTGCTTGTGGGGAGCAGTGTTGGTTGTGAATGTGAGCGTTCCCAGGATGCCCTGCACTGCACATGGACTTTACTGGGTACTGCTGGTGAATTAACACTGACATATATGAGTATGTGTATGACACAGCATGAGTACATTCCATGGTGCACGAAAACTTAGAAAATTTATTATAAGTTTAGAGATTGTGTACTTTATAGGATGTATTTGAAAGCTTAGAGACTTTATTTAGGTCCTTTATCTATATGGTAACATATTCAACTTATTTTTTTCAGCGTGGTTCTTGATTTGCATTTGTCTGTGCACACAGGCAGTTTAGAAGAATAACTTTTGATTGGATTTTTCCCACACTATCTAGAAAAAAATGTGTACTGTAGGAATGGAGAGTAGTGTCAGATTGTTAGTGTTCTCTTCAATACAAAAATGAAGAATACATACTTTATAGTTTGAAATTTCATTTGGGAGAAGTATGTTTATTTAAAATTGTATAAGCAAATGTATGTAATAAAATAAGTTTACTTGTAGCTGAGTCAGACTCTCACAGAATTGATTTTTCTCTCACCCACTAAGAAAGGAAGAAGTCTGGAAAAAAGTTGTTCACAAAAGTCTTTATTTTGAAGTTGCATTAAAATGCAGGATCAGGAAACTTCTGTGAAATAGGCCTGTTTTAAAAATTACCCTTGCTGATAGGTGAAGTGCAGTGTACTAAGGTGCAAGAGATTTTGGTGGCTCAAAGCCTCATCAAAATAAGAAATACTGATGAATTGTTGCTTGTTAAGCTAGCTGATCTTATGAAGAAGCGTGGTTTTGCAAAAGCATTTTAATATAGCAAGTGAAAAACACTGATGGGATGTATTGTATGACTTCCACAAACTTCATAATGGATATTTGTTGAAAAAATTTGATCTGGCACTGCTACCATTTTTATACAGTAGTCTCCCTAATGGCCCATAGTACTTGTTGAGCTGTGTTTGTTTTGTTCTTGGATTCTTAGGAAAGCTTGAATGAAACCAGAAGTATTACTATGCTGTACAGCAGAAGGGGCTGGTTTTGGGACAGACAGGTGGTTTGGGCGAGTCGTGTTCATATGGCATCTGAGGTAATTGCAAGTGTGGTTGTCATTTGAAGCTGTGATCATAAAACTTACCATTCCATCAAGGCTTGTCCTAATACTTCTGAACAGTATTTTGACCGAAGTATGGGGAGCAAATTTGTTCTAATTCATTTATTCCCTGATACAGTAATAACCTCCCTGCATTTTAGTGGATAGGCATATTTTAGTGGATAAGTCTGGTAAAGCCCAATTCACTTACAATGGTGCTTCAGCAATCTTGTACCTATATGTTTAGTAGTGTATTTTGACAGATTCTAAAGGGCTACTTTGCATTTATTTCAGTTGAAAAATGTGTTAAGGACTTCCTTTAATACCTTGAAATAAAGGCTCACATTACAGAAACAACTTCAAATGTGGAATAAGAAGAGATAAACCCAGACTACTGCTGAAGGACAAAGAGCTCATCTCAGCCTTCATGTTCAGAACATTCATAGACAAGGGTTACTGTGATTGTCCCTAAAGGACACACTGACCTGAACCAGTGTCTGGAACTTCAGCTTCTGTGGTTTTGATAGCCTGTACTCAAACAAAACACACTGTGCAGTTTATCAGGGCAGTGTCCTGAGATGCTGGTAGTGGTTTAATATGGGTGCAGTTATTTGAGTTGTCAAGGTGCAAAATGAGGAAGTTCTTACAAGAACCTTGGCTGTCATACAGGCCACACCTGGCTGTTTATGTGGAGCAGGGCTATGACTTATTTATATAGGAAATTGAGGTAATTATTGATGAGCTCATGGTAATGAGTGCAGTACTGTGCAAGGATGACAGAGTGGATGGTCATATAAATTGCTAAATGCTCATGTGATGTGGTGGGAAAAAATACGTATAAATTCTGCTGCCAGAATTTATTGATCATTCTGTATTGATCATTCTGAGTAGTTTTAAAACGTAAAGCTTTTCAAATTTGATTAATTTCAAGTTTGATGTTTTTATACTAAATCCTTATGCAGCATTTCAGGTAACTAAATATGTGACTGTGGAAGCAGAGAGAATTCCAATTAGCACATATGTGTATCCCTAACGATTATTAAAACAGGACCTGAAAGTGTGTGGTTGTTCAGATTCTAAAGTACCCTATGATTTTTTATGTATTGATGTAACATTGTCAATATCTCTGCTAGAAGCAAAGCGTGGAAAAGAAAATCCAAGGTGATAACAAATTTGAGATTTAAATGATATCACTAGTTGCTACTGTAGAAAAATGTAATATTGAGAAACGGTTCTGATCCTGAGGGTAGATTGTGGATTATTGCTCAGGAGATTAGTGATAATTGGTTATACCAAAGTATCCTGTTATGTCAGCTTAGTGTCAGAATGTTCTGAAACATTCAAGAAGTTTCCCTGACCCAGGTGATTTTGAACAACAGCAAAATCTGCCTTTTGTTTCAGTAGTGCTATAGTCAACTTCATATGTTAAACTAGATCTTTATTCATTATGTGTTTGGTGAATCAGATATTTATCACTTGGGAGCTTAAAAAAAATTGTGGTGTAGAGTTCTGAGAGTACTATCAGGAACCTGCAGCAGTATTTTTGAGGCCCAAAAATTTCACTCCTAGGTAATGGATCTGTAATGCGTTTCCATAATTGTAATAAGGTGCTTTAAGTGAAAAGTAGTGGTTTTTAAAAGGACATGACAAAAAAACACCCCAGGTACTTGTACCATAGCAAGTAAATCCAGTAAAATTTCATATAGCATATTGACTGCCTAACCTTTCAAAAATTTTTAAAATGAAAAAAAAAGTGTTAAAGTATTAAAAAATTAATTGTGATATGTCTTCTGTGTGAACACAAGCAAATAGTCATAGATAGTCATGTTGTAGCACCAGCAGTTTGGAGGAAAAAGCCCACAGATTTTCCACTTCATCCAAAAGCAGGTATGTAGAACTATGATTCCAGCCTGGGGGCAGAATACATATCTGAAATTCTGGAGCTTTGTTTAGGGAAATGACTGAAGCTGGTAAGGACCTCAAACAATTATCTTGTCAGGTTTATCCTCTTTTGCAGCCCTTCCTCGCACTGATGTTTGTATGAATACTTTTCTTTGGGCTGTGTTTCTGATGGATATTCTTCAGCCTCCTCAGGCAATCTGTGGCGTACAATGTCCTTACATTGCCCTTATGTCATTTCCATGTGTTGTTTCCATGTGTCATGGAAAACAGTAATCATTTTTGAAGTAAGGTATTTAAAAACTATATGCAGAGTGTAAGATCTGATCTACAGTGTTGATCAGGATTCAAGGGCTTCTTTTCCTGTCTTGTTCTCACTCTAGTGCAGCTGTATGTGTTGCTATTTGCCAAAAGAGAGGGAAGCAATGACTTGACTTCTGTCTACTGTGTTCACTGTAGTCCTCCTCTGCACTTCAGCTTAGCTGAATATTGCCAATTGTTCCCCCTTAGTAATTCCCTCAGTTGTTTAGTTGTACTTGACAATAATGCTTCTTCTTGAGAATGATCTTATTTCTTCACAGGTACATTGGAGTCACCTCAAATTCTGTTTCATGACACTTCAGGTGAGCTCTCCTGTCTGTTGATTGGATCAGAGACTTTTGTTACCCTTGTATCCAAGATAAAGAATTAAGCTTATGAAAAAAAAAAAAAGAGTATGAAGTGCTGAGACCTCACTGTTCTTCAGGATAAAAACAAAACCAACAGCAAAACAAAAAATCTCCAAACTTCAAAAAAAGGTTTGAAAATCACTTTTGCTGCTTCTGATAGTGGATAAGGTTTGATTACATGTTTTGGGTTAACTTTGCTTTAATAAAGACAGTTATATAAGGTGATAGACAGCAATGCAAAAATCCATTCTTTGGGTCTTCTAGTCTGATGAATTATATCTCTCCATCACATGATTCTTTACAAGGCCTCTACTTCCACCTTGGGATTCTTTTGCCATTTCTAGTTGCTGTGCTTATCAGGAGGAAAGGAAGTGATTTTTCTGGTTTCTTACTGAGTTTTCAGGTCATCTGCACTGACAAAAGTAAAAGCATACCTTTTCTTAAAGTGTAGACAAGTCTTCGCATTTTGTTGATTCTTGGTTTGTATTTGAAGTGTTTCAGCTCCAGAGACATGCTTCTTCCTGTGGGAAGTTTGTAGTCAGAACTTAAACAAGAATATGAGATGTGAAAGTCATAAGAAGAGAGAACAGATATGGGGGTAGGGGGTTGATGTCCAAATTTCTGTATGTCTTCTTATGAGCAGTAGGTAAAAATTGCTACTTCTGTGGCCTTAGTTCAGTAGACTTGTTTAGAATACAAAAACCTGTCATATTGGGGAAGGAGAGAGAGATAAGAAAGCTTGTGCATAAACAGTGTTCTGTATTAACAGAATGGATTGCTACAGGGACTGCTGGTGAAGTTAGGCTTTTTATTCTTAAAGTTACAATGCCAGCTTTCTATGGGAGGATGGGGCTTGCTGTTACTTGGTTAGGACATGGCATACACATTATCCTCATCTTTAAAAGCTTTTAGTACTGCTGTACTTAATCTTCCCTCTTGAGATTTAATGTGTAATTTCTGCTGAAGCTATTAGTTGGGATAAAAGCCATAAAACTGATTATTACAATGGTAAAGCAAAGCTGTCAGTAGATCAGATCAAACAGAGGATTGAGGATTTTCATCAGGGGAGATGAAAACAATGTGTTCAGGCTATTTACAGTTATGCGTAAGAAAGCAAAGAAAACTGAGCTAATGTCAGAGCAAGTCAGTATAAAAAACCTGGAAATAATGCAGGAGTTGTGTAAAGCACTGAAGCAGAAAGAGAATAGTATCAAATCAGTACTAGAATGGCTCAGTTCTACCACCTCAGCCATGCTAATGCAACAGCCTGCTGAGCTTCTTAAAAATGATGACAGACAGACTCAGAGGAGATCTGGCAGAGCTGAGTAAGTTCATGCAGGCTGCTTTACAGCTAGCCATTGTAGCAGCGCCTGAAGCTGCATCAGGGCACCACCCTAAGTGGCTCCTTGGCTGAAGTGACCAGATGGCAAACAGCCTAGGGGGATTCTGTGCTCTCGTGTTGGTCAGAAGAACCTGGATGAGAGAATGGGGGCTGTGCAAGTTCTTCAGCTCTAGGAGGATGTTTAAGGACAGAAAGGAACTGCCTCAAGATCGTCATTTGTAGCAATTTGTCTATTCAGACACCTCTTTATGGAAGGTGATGACTGGGCTGAAAATCTTAAGGCAGTTCTGGACTTGAAGTTTTGTCTCTGCTTCATGACTTTTCTTGTGAATATATCTAATGCACTTCTTTTAGAGCAGCCACAGATACTTTCATGGATATACTTTAATTCACTCTTGTTTTTATAGTGGCAGCACTTGCTCCATTTCAAGTCTGGGAAAACTTTTTTCATAATTTGGGTAGAAATGTGAATTGTCTATGAGGATTATGTGAGATCATTGATTGAGGTTTGGAGTATACAGACAATGTCCACAATACTGATCAAGTTCTTTCTTTTAGCCTTCATGTCGACTAATTATTCACTAAAGGCATTAATTTAATTATTTGTAAAATTAATAGTTATAGGTGTAATATTGATAGACTGTAATAATTCAGAATTTTAGTTTTGTATTTGTATTTTATACAAAATTGCAGGCATTTTGGGGAAATGCAAAACAGAAACTATTTAGTATTTAAGTGGTAGGAAGCTGCTCTTAGTTTGCTGGTGATCATTTGCCTCTCTTGGGAAGTCTCTGATCAGTATCAGAATATTTAATATGATCATGGTTTGGTTTTTTTGTTGGGTTTTTTTTTTAATGTAATCTGAAAGGTAAAAAAGCCACAACTAAATGATATTCTAATTTAAAATTAAATCAGTAGTGGCCCAGGCTGACAGCTTTTTGAATTTGGACCACAGGCTACTTCCAGCCTCAGGCAAAAGCAAGGAGCTATACTGAGTAAAAACATTGATTTAATGAGTCTGTACCTCAAAGGAGAGTTGAAGATGACCTGTAAGATTGGTGAAAAGGCAATGCCTGGAAAGTATGTCCCTTAAGCATATTCCATTTGTCAGTGTACTTGCAACTGAGCTGATACTGCTTATGAAAATAATCACTACTGTGTTCTCAAATATCCTAGTGAGGAACCTTAAGTCACTTCTAAACCAGAGAGTTTGAGGAAGGAACCTTTGGTTGAATGACTGGATCCATAAGAAAAAGATTTGATTTTTGCTTATCATGCAGAATACAGTTTTCAGCTGGGACAGAGCTAAATTTATTCATGGGAGTTTGCATAAGATTATGTTCTGTATGTTTGGCCAAAAACAGTGTTGATAACACAGAGATATTTTTGTTATTGCTGGGTGGGGCTTGCACTGAGCCAAGTCCTTTTCTGCTTCTCACCCCACCAATGAGAAGGCTGGGGGGGGCACAAGGATTTGGGAGGGGACACAGCCAGGACAGCTGACCACAACTGACCTAAGGGATATTCAAGACTGTGTGGCATCATGCTCTGCTGGCAGGGGAAAGAAAGTTGGCCAGGCTGCTGTGATTTTGGAACTGTCTGAGCATTACTGGGCTGCTGGTGAGCAATTAGGGGGGGTTTTTTTTGTGTTATTTTTTCCTTGCTTTTGTCTTTTTTGTTTTTTCTTTTAAAAACACCAAAATTCCAAAATTCTTTTAATCACAGGCAGTAGGTTTTTTCACTTTCACCCTACTTACTCTCTCCTTTTCCACTGTGTGGGAGAGTGAATGAGCCCTGTGTGGTGCTTAGTTGCCTACCAGGGCTAGACTCTGGCATATAGTTTTCTGAGGTTTAGATGAATACTAGACAGTGAAAGTAAATTTTTACTGAATATTCATTGCTTTGAATATTCATCTGCTAGTGTATGTAATTTGAAGCTTGTAAACATACTAAAAAAATTAAATAATTTCAGTGTTAATCTGCCCACAGAGAAGGGAAGAGAAGGGAATTATGACAGTAGTATGTTGCTTCAATTATTTAAATTGAAATATTCCTCTCATTTTTGGGATTATTGTGTGCCTTTCATCTGTTAACTGAAATTAAGTAATCTCTTTGCAGTCCTGAGCAGTGGTGCTTAGCAAACTGAAAATTCTCCATTCTAATTCCAATTTTTTTTAAATTCATCTGCATTTTTTTTAAATTCATCTTAGACACTTTCAACATCTGCAGGGAAGAAAGAGAGATAGAATACTGGTTCCAGGTAAATAATATTGGATAATACTAGTTTAAAAAGTTACAAAGACAATGTGAATCCTTTTACCTGCAGCATTTATTTCCGTTGATCGGGGTGTGATTTCATTATTATTTAGAAATAATCAGTTAAGGGGGCAGGTGTGGAGAATATGAGCTGGTTTTAAGTTTTCCCCACTTGAAAACCTAAGGAATGCATATACTTCTGGGAATAAATGCAAATTTATTTTTTTTAAGATGGTAACCTAGAAAGTATTAATTGTGTCAGTATTACATGTATTCCCTTTTCAAACCTTCAGTGTGAGATTCTGTTGTTGCCTTCTGGGAGAAAATGTTTCCTGTAATTCATAGATATAAGGGGAAAAAGAGCAGTTGAGTAGCATAAAGGATTGATTTTTATTTCTATGTCAAGTGTTGAGATTGGGTCCAGAATATGCATGCAAGTTTTTTTTATGAATGCTAGGAAAACCTGAGGAACAACATAAAAAAATATTAGTTGTTAAAGGATTGAAAAAATACTTCTTAGATAAATACTTGAGGCTAACTTCACATTGCTTAAAAAAACAAAGCAACTAGTTAAATACTTCCTGCAACAGAAAATGATGACAGCTTGGAACTGTTTCTCCCCAACGCTCCCGCCCCTCTGGGCCCCCCAGCCACATTCTGCCAGGCTTTTTCCTCCTGTCTGACAGGCCTACACATCCTGTAAGAAGTCTCCCTCCAGCTTTCTTGTCGCCCCACTTTAGGTACTGGAAGGTTACTGTAAAGTCTTCCTGGAGACTTCTTCAGGTAGAACATCCCCAGCTCTTTTAGCCTGTCTTCATAGGAGAGGTGCTCCAGCCTCAGATCACCATCATGGCCCTCAGTCATGTACTCCTTGACCCAAGAGAGCTGCTGCTCTTGACACTAGTGTGGAGGATGTGAGGGAGTTGAGAAGACAGGAGGGAACAAAAGATAATGGAGAGGAGAGTAAAGGGAGGTGACCAGGTTTCAGTGGGTGAGGATGGGATCCTGCCAGCATATGTCTGAACAGGAAATTCCAGTTGTCCTACATCTAGCTCTGTAAATTGGTTTGAGATTTTTTTATTATGTAGTATTGTCAAGAATGTATATGATTTCTGTAACTTAAGTTACAGTGCTAGGTTGTGAACACATGCAGGCATGCATCTACTCTAATCGTTAACATTTGCATCTGGAAAAAAGGATTTTTTTCTCCCTTTTTTTTAAAGAAGTGGAAGAGGACAAGTTGGTTTGGATTTGTTCTAGATTCTGAGGCTTTTGTGGTACAGCATGTAATTTGCTCTCTGTAGGGAGTGGTGTCATTAGTACAGTGTTGGTAGAAGTAAAGAGGAAGCACAGCACTCTGTCAGTGATTAAGGCAGTGCCAATTAATGGTTGGACCTACCTGTTTGTGAACTGTGCATTTATGAGACAATCTCTCGCATTTTTTTAGTCAGCTCTGGTACGCCAAAGTGCTTTCCTGTTCATGATCCTGTTGAGGAATTTAGGTGACTTTAGTAGCATTCTGGAAGTATGGAGGTGTGTGTATAAACAACTTCAGCCGGAGAAGTGAATAATTAGCTTGCCCTACCTTAGTTATTTATTCACTGATGCTTCTTTAAGACTGGTAAGTTTTGCAGAAATGCATCTTGCCTGTGATGATTGGGTGTGCTTTGAATAGGTCTACTAAACTGAGCTTCTGAAGCAATATCTACTTTTTAGGCTGAGCTAGCCTGTAAAAACTGCCTGAGAGAGGATATTGTGTTTCACAGTTTCATTGCCTAAAGGGTTTCTTGTAAATTGGTCTCAGCATTCATGTAGCTAAATGCTGCTCATTTTAGGCATGTAGGTAAATAAATGCATGCCTCTTTGGATTATTTTTGAAATTTTTTTTTGTATTTAGGTAGAAGTTAGCCTCTCCTGAAAACCAAATGTGACATCCATACTTCCTGTAAGTGGTGAAAGCTTTCACTGTCTTGATCCAATAAGTCTTTCCCGGGACAGAAGAATAATAACTGCCTGCACTGTCTTCTAGAAACAGTTGAATATGTGATGAGAGACTGTATGTGAGAGCGTTATTTGGATCAAAAAATGTAGTGCATTAAATAGATTTTGCATGTTGTGAACATCAGTTTTTTTAAAATGAAACATTTACATTCAGAGAGCTTGACTGTTGAGGGGACATCTGTTTTTGAGCAATACTGATATTTTAGAGAACAAAATGAAATTAAGAGTTATGCAATTTTGTTGTATTTTTACCTTGTTTGTTTCAACCACTTATTTGAGAACAGATTTCTGCATTACTGTTCTGATTTACTAATCTAACTGTTGGATTTTATTCTGCAGATTTGGATATGGCTGCTAATTATCAGCTCCCTCTGGCAGTCTGCTGACCATCCATGTTGTAATCAAGGGAAATTTCTGAATTTTCAGAACTTGGTTGAAAACAAAATAACTATTTGGTTGACTAATAATGATATTAACTACTGGCTGACTAGACAGGAAGATGAATTGTCTTTTTGTCTATTTTTCCTTGCATTACTTACCAGGATTTTTGTTTTGCAAAGATGCCAGAATTTTCACCTTTCTAAATATTACAGGAGCGGTATAATTAATAACAAACATTTTAGATTCTGGTTTTTAACGTAGCATGAGCAGTTCTGCACAAATACTTAAAAATATTTCCAGGGAAAATTATGTGTAAGCAAAGTACATTGAACTTCATAGATAAATGAGGGGAAAAAAAAAAAAAAAAAAGCCTCAGTTACCCATATTGTTCTTCTGCTAATGTTCAATCTCTTTCATATGTCTCTGGTCATAGATACTCTTTTTAAGTGTAATGAAGAGATTAGTTGCACAGCCGAGAAATAAAAAAGCTTTCATATTTTTCTGAAGTTCATAATACTCTAAATGTATTATGATGGTTGCAAACTTTATCGTCCTTGTCTTTAATGTTAACTTTTTAGTTTGGTGAATTTCAAGAACAGAAACTTTTTACTTCTATATCTAGGAAAGATTAAAAGTGACTTAGAGGGACACAAAAGTCACTGTCTATCTGAAATAGTTAACTTCTAATTGCATTTGTACACGCAACAGTCTTCAGGCATGAACCCTTGTGTTAGATTATTAATACCTGATAATACTGCTGTATTATAATCTCTTTATTACAATATTGGCAGCCTTTTTCCATTATTCCTCAAGTTCCTTTTTTCTCCGTATCCCATATTTTCTTGGTAAAAGCTCTTAAGTTTCATTGATGTGAAAAACTGCTGTAAGAAGTAGCAGTGTGTGGGCAATGCTTTGTATGGCCGTGCCTGAACATACTACCTATAGCTGTAAGAATAAAGCCTTCTCCCTGGGACTTTTATTTTAGAAGGTGTGATTTGATTAATTATACTTTTCTAGTCACAAAGATAAGCTAGCTGTGTCTTCCTGAATTGTGCTGTATTACCTGAAGGATTTTCCATTATAGTGCTTGTAGATCTCTTCTGCAAACTGATATATGTGTTGTATCAGATTTATGAAAAGAGTGGAAAAAAAGTCCCAGAAAACTGTGACATTTGGGATTATTAAAAAAACCCCACATTATTAAGTCTATTATTTACTAAAAATATGTTAAGATGGGGGTACAATCAATGTTTGCCAATATTATTTAGTGTAGATGAAAACTCAGTTACATGCTTTCATAACATGGGCCTAGAGCACTCTATGTTCTTAATAATCATGTTCTTGGTGAAGCTTAATACTTCAGAGAAATAGAAAATTCCTTGATAAAAAAAGTATATCAAAGTGTAAGGGAAAAGAGAAACTGCAAAGACATATTGTTATTCAAGATTTATTAAGACATATTGTTTATTAAGCCTTTCTCTGTCTTTTTCTTTTTCCATAATCTTAAGTAGCAATGGGCCAAGGACTTGGCAAAACTGCCTGGCCCAAACCTGCTGGGGGATATCAGACTATTACAAGTGGAAGATGTGGAAGAAGACATTCCTATGTTGGGTTTAGACCATTTTTGAATAATCAAGACAGAGATGGACATCAGTGGAATGACAACTGCAAACAATTAGAATTGGAAGATGTTCAGAAAGAGAATTCTTTATGTATGTACATATCTTTGTGTATGTGCCATTTCATGGCAAACTGGGATGCTTGGGGCTGGAGGAGGAAGGCACATTGAGAGCCAGATAAGTGGCTCATCTTATTGAGCCATTTAAGTAACATGAAGAGTACATTTCCTATGTCTGTAATTTGCTTTTATACTGAATTTCATTCTATAAAGTATAAATAATCTAATAAATCTATATTAGGCTGTGTAGCTTTTCCTGAAGAACATTCATAATGAGTTAATGTGTTCTAACAAACTAGATAATAATAGCATTGTTTAATTCAAATTATTTTGTCTCCAAATTAAAATTCACATTTGGAGGGAAGTGCATATTCTAACCTTCTCTTTAGAACAAGGCTGTGAAATATTTGATGCATCATGAGCCAGGTTGTTCTCTTTGTCAGCCATAGTGAAAATTAGTTTAAGCCTCTAAAACATCTTTAAAGTTCCTTTTTTATTTATACCAGTCAGACTACTTCCCTTTCTTGTTTAATGAATATTGGATGTTAGTATTTACCTATTTACCAAAATGCTTTCTGTGACATGAGAATCTGAATAATAATTTAATAGAGGAATGCAAAATGGCTTGATGGATTAGAAATGTGGTCCCATTTCTTTGCCTGAGGTTTTCAGCTTAAAAAAACCCCCACTTGCTATAGCCTTAAATATTCCAAAGTGCCTGGGGGGAAAGGACTTGGGGGTACTGCTCAACACTGTCTGAATATGAGCCATCAGTGTGCCCAGGAAGCCTAGGGCACCTGGCCTGTGTCAGCAATAGTGTAGCACCAGAGTAGTGATCATCTCCTGTTCTGGGCATCAGTTAAGTTGCAGCTCAAGTGCTGTGTCCATTTCTGGGCCCTTCAATTCAGGAAGGACATTGAGGGGCTGGAATATGTGCAGAGAAGGGAACAGAGCTGGGGAAGGGTCTGGAGCACAAGTCAGACGAAGGGCAGCTGAGGAAGCTGGGGATGTTCAGCCTGGAGAAAAGGAGGCTTGGGGAGACCTTCCTGCTCTCCACAACTGCCTGAGAGGAGGTTGGAGTGAGGTGGGTGTGGTTCTTTCTGCCCAATAACAAGTGATGGAACAAGAGAAAATGGCCCAAGATTGCTCTAGGGGAGTTTTAATTGGCTGTTAGGGAAAACATCTTCACCACAGGGGTTGCCATTCATTGGAAGAGGCTGCCCAGAAAAGTGGAAGTGCCGCCAGTTCCTGGAGGTCCCTAATAGATGTGTATACATAGTCTAATGGTGGACTTTGCAGTGTCAGATTTATGGATGCACTTGATACCTTAGTAGCCTTTTCCATCATAAGTGATTCTATGGCTTTACAAGGTCACTTTTTTTTTTCTCTTTCCTGTATAGACTATTCTTAAACTGCTTTCTTACTCTAATTTTTTTTCTTTTTAAATGATAATGGCATAGTGCTATTTTAGCTTTGTATTCAATTGTTTTTGTAAAAACAATCTGTTATGTGATGTGGATCATCTTGGGGTGGTTTTCATCTTTTGTAATTGAAGTGTGTTTACTGTTGTCCATGCTTTGTATATTTTTCATCTAGTTAAAGGTCTGTTTCCTGCAAGGCAGGGTGGACATTAGTGGAGATTTTCCTACTGTTTCTGTATAATGCTACCACATTCCCTGTTTCAGTTTCAACTTGCAGTTATTTTATGGGTCATTAGGTATATGCAGTTTAAGGGTGTATTATCTCCCTGTTCTTAATACAGTTGCTTTATATGCAAATTAGCCTAATAGCAAAATGCCCTTCCTTTTCATTTGTTTGTGTGTATTACAACTCTTTGAATTTATCTTACAGAACCGTTTTGGATTGACTTACTTTCTTTGTCTCCACTAGGCTACATTTTTCCCCAGATGGTATTGTATTTCTGTGGATAGGTACTACCTAAAATGCTGCATATTTTCTGAGTTAGAAGGAACTCACAAGGCTCTTTGAGTCCAAGTCCTAGCCCTGCATAGGACATGCCCAAGAATCACTCCGTCTGCCCAGGAGTCCAAATGCTTCTTGAGCTTGGTCAGGCTGGTGCTATGACCACTTCCCTGGGGAGCTTATTCCAGTACCCAACCATTCTTTGGGGCAAGAACCTTTACCTGATATCCAACCTAAATCTCCCCTGACACAACTTCAGGCTATTCCTTTGGGTCTCGTAGTGACAGGCACCACAGAGAAGAGATTAGTGTCTGCCCCTTACCTTTCTCTCTGGGGATGCTGAAGACCCCAGTGAGATCTCCCCTCAGTCTCCTCCAGGATGAACAGACCAAGTTGCCTCAATTGCTCCTGTGTGGCTTCCTCCAGTTGGTTCTTCACTATCTTCATGGCCCTCCTTTAGATACTCTCTGATATCTTTATATCTTACATGGTGGCACCCAAAACTGGCCCCAGCACTTGAGGTGAGGCTGCCCCAGAGCAGAGCAGGACAATCCCCTCCCTTGCCCAGCTGGTGATGCTGGGCCTGATGCCCCTAGGACAGGATTTGCCCTCCTGGCTTCCAGGGCACTGCTGACTCAGATCCAACTTGCCACCAACCAGGAGCCCCAGTGCTGCTCTCCAGCATCCTGGACTTGGTGTCATCAGCAAACTTTTAGTGTACTTTGCAGTCAGTCCTGTATTTAAGTTGTTTATGAAGACTTGAAGAGCACAGGACTGAGGATGGAGCCCTGTGGAATCCTACTAGTGACAGGTCACCAGTGTGATTTCACTTCATTCATTGTCACCCTTTGTGCCTGACTTGTGAGCCAGTTACCCATCCCATAATGTGTTTATGTAGATGTGTGCTGGGTATTTTGTTCAGAAGGATCCTGTGCAAGGTAGTATCAAAAGTTATGGTAAAATCCATAAAGATTACCTGAACTGGTTCTCTTGATCCAGTTGGTGGGATACCTTGGTGTAAAAGGAAATTAGGTTTGACAGACAGGACTTTCTTCTCATGAAGCTGTGCTGGCTGTGACCAATGGCTGCATTTCCTTCAGGGTTTTCACTACACTAGAATAGTCATCTGCAATTTTTTTCAGTCACTGAAGTGGACTGATAGGCCTGCCTTTCCAGGGTAATCTTCGCCCTCCTTGAAAACTTGGACAGTATTAGGCAGCATCCAGTCAGCTGGGACCTCTACAGATTCCCAGAATTGTTCAAAAATCATTTAGCGAGGCCTTGCTGTGACATCAGCTGACTAGTTGACTAGTCATGACTTGACATGAGAAGCAGTATTCATCAGCAGCCTGATAAATCCTATCAGGCCATATAATCTTAGAGAGATCCAGCAGGAGCAACAGATCCTGTACAAGTTCAGGGTTGACTGGGAATTATTGTTCTCATAGTCATTGTCCTCCAGCTCAGGGCACTGGGACTTCCTTGGACATCCTCTCTTCACCAGTCTTGAAGATGGGCAAAGAAATAATTTAGCATCTCTACCTTGTCTCTATCCCTGTCTGAGGTGACCATCCTCATCCTGTAGTGGGCTGCCTTTGCTACTGACATACTTATTAAAGCTTTTTCTTTTCCCCACGTTTCTGACCTTCATCATCCCCAACTGAGTTTTGGCCATATGAATTTTTTTCCCTGTAGTGGCAGCAGAGTCTCTGTATTCTTCCCATGTCACCTGACTTTGTTTTCACTGGCCATACAACTTCTTTTCTTGCTTTAGCTCCAAAAGAAGATCCTTGAACATCCATTCTAGCCTTCTGCCTCACTTGCTTGACTTCCAGCATTTTTGGAATTGCCTTTTCCTGTGTCCTTGGGATGTGGTCTTTAAAAAGTGACCAGCACTGAACCCAGCATCTTCCAAAGCATTTTCCTGCACTCTCATTAACTACGTCCCTGAGCAGCCTGAAGTCTGCTCATGTCCAGAGTTGAAGTTTTTACTTTTCCTTCTGTCACCAGAGGCTTTAAACTTGATCACTTCACATTCACTGTGGCCGGGATAGTCACCAGCATCCACTTGGATCATGAGATCCTCTGTTACCAAGCAATAAATCAAGGATGGCACCTTTCCTAGTTGGCCCCTTTAGTACCTGTAACATGGAGTTACCACCCAGGTGCTTTAGTAACCTAAGAAACTGTAGAAGATGGGTAGGAGTAGATATTATTGGCAATATTAAATATATTTGAGTAATTAATAATAATTAATAAAGGATTAGATCCTTGGTAACTTGCTATGTGTGACTCCGATTGAGCAAGAGGAATAGACTGGATGATCTCTAGAGAGGCTTGCCAATGAACATTGGCTTGCAGCAATTTTGTAGAGGAGGTTCAAGATTCTAGTTAGATACAGATATATTTCCTGGCAGCCAGACTCCTAGTGCTGAGGGGTATAGCTCTCATAAGATTCCAGTGCCAGGAATTCACTGACCTAGTAATGGAGCCTTTTCTAACGATTTAGATGAGATTTTGGACAAAATAGTTTGGACTGTTGCCTTGGTTAGGAGTTTAAAAATTACTTGAACAAAGGATTGATTTTGTAGTAGCAGTACTATATATGTTTTTATCTTCTTTAACTCTTGCTGCTAGATTTGATATTTATGCTCCCTTTCTGCAAGAGGTGTTCAAGTGTAATACAACTAAAACACATTTGTGATGAAGCAACTATTAACTGTAATATCCCATTCAACCCTGCTATTTTCTTCTTATGAGGAGTTGCACTCAAAGGTGCAGGTACAAAATGTAGTTCTTTAAGTATGTAATTAATAGTAGCAATAAGTGGCTTTATCTGAGTGTGGCAGAAGGCACAATTTAGCCAGTTAATGAATGGATAGTCCAATATGGAGAGAAATGTTTTTAGTTTTCATGTTATCTTATAATTCTCTTTTATATAAACAATGTAAAAATTCTCCCTGTGTATGTGTTCCTTTAATACTTTTTTCCCTATCATATCTGTAGCTGGAATTAAATAGTTTAGATCTATTTTTATAGGCTTAGTTTGTATAAATGAGAAAGTAAATGCATTATTGAAGAATGACTGACTTCTGATGAATCTCTTTGCACTGCAGTCCTAGAAAATTATCCCTTCTTTTTAATGAGCAGTTGTTGTAGACAAGGATTTTTCTGTTGGTTTTGATTATTCCAGTGCATTGTTTCTTACAGCTTTCTCTGAAGATTCCAGTCCACTGGTCCAAGTTTCTGCTGATTTATTAGATGAGCCTTTGTCAAAGGATGCTAGAGAACCTGTTTGCCAAAGTGCATCAAGCCAAACTTCTGAAGTGACCACATCACCGTTTTCTGTATTCTGTTATGGCCTAGAAGACAGCCAAATCTCACGAGACTTGATGAATCCTTATGAAAATCCCGAGGACCTTGCAGAATACACATCTGGAAGGCATAATGATTTGAATGGTAAAAATGGAATTGGTTTTGTAAACATTGACTCCTATGAGCCAGATAGCAGTGATGGAGAGGAAGAGGATGCTCTAGACAAATATTCTTGGATAAGAGAAGCAGCAGGTCTAATTCAGGGAAGACTAGATAACATACTTTCTCAGTGTGAAAAAGAGGTTGAGTCTCTTAATGACATACAGTCCCGACTGTCTGCTTTCAACCACAGTGTTTATAGAGAAAGTTGTGAAGAACCAGGACCAATTCCTTTGGCATGTCCAAACAATAGGACACTTAAATCTGCTGAAGATGAAGCTATACCAAAAATTAGCATGAGTGGTGACAGTTACGAAACACAACAGGCAACACATATAGTGGATGTTGGAATTGGAACCCCCATACCAGTTGCTGATGTATTAAATATCAGTGATGGAGAGACTGACCAAGAAAATTCTTCTGAGCTAGTTGTGAGACCTAAAATTAGAAAACAAAATATTGCAAAAGAACTGGAAAGAGAAAATCATCTCCCTAGTGATAATGAAGAGGAAAGTGATTCCTGGAGAAGTGGAATTGCTGATGTCCAGCAATGCCATCCTGAGTGTCCCTTGAGAGATGGCAAAGATGAGATTAGTTCTGGTGTGTTCTTTCTCTCAAGAATGCACAGTCATCAAAAGGACATGGAAATAGACTTAAGAAGAAATGCAGTAGCTCGACAGCAAAACAGTGTTCTAAGTGACAGTGCTTTTTGGAATGAATTGGAAGACCGCAACACACGTTACTTAATGTCCCACGAAGATGAAGACAGGTAAAATTCTAGTTTTATATCTGTTCTAGTGTTGAATCTTGTGTAAATGATGTGCAAAACTGAACAATATGTTAGCAATTGAGACATAAAAACTTGAGGCATTTCCAGATATGATCAGGTAACAAGATAGCAACTTTTCCTTTCAGTTATCCTTCACTCTTCTGGAAATGTAAAAAGCCTTTGTCTGCAGTCAGAGCACCTTATCACTGAGGAATATTATTTGTTTATTTTCATTTCATTTTTACTAAGTAGATTGGAGGTTACAACAGAAAGCCTTGTTCAGCTTTATAAGTTTCCTTCTTGGCTTACTCTTCAGAATTTGGTTTTTTGCTACCAAATCTCAATATTCTTAATGGCAGCCTATTTATGTTCTTGTCTCCAAAAAGATTCCAGCCTTTTGAAAGAAATTGTTCTTCCTTGTAATATTTGAAGAATAACTTGATAGGGTTGCTTATAGTCCCTTTTTAATAGAAATTCTTCAGACTACTAGGTGTTTCCAAAATAGCTATTAATTATTACAGTTTTGGATTTGCAAATTGCTCCAACCTTGACATGAGAAGTAGTATTCAGGTTCCTCCTGCTTTGAGCTCTTCAACCAAAAGACAAAGTTGTTTTTTTTTCTTCAAGTTTGCTTTCATCTTATTGATTCTGTTACCATGGCATTCTTTACAAGACGTGTCTTCTGGATGTAGATGAGGCTTTCTTGTGCATGTGCTTGCCATTTATAAGCTAACCTGCTTAGCAGATTGTGTTTCCTATGTTTTTGTAGAGAGAAAAGCATGAAAACTAATTAGCATAAAATCTTGTCTTTAAAATGTTGCAGAGTTGCAACTATGAGAGAACAAAATGCATTTTAAAATGGGATAGTAGATTTAGTGCCTTTTTTTTTAATTATAGGTATAGGTATAGGGTCCTGCACTTGGTGGGGGGATAATGTCCAGTGGCAGCACAGGCTGGGGGCTTGCCCACTGCAGAGCAGCTCTGCTGTGGGACCTTGGGATGCTGCTTCGTGACAAGTTGACCTTGAGCTGGTTGTGTGTGCCTTGGGGGCCAGGAGAGACAGTGGGATGCATTCTTCCTGGGGTACATCAGGAAGAATGTGGCCAGCAGGTCAGGGAGGTGATCCTGCCCCAGTTTTTGCTCTAGCGAGGTACATTTCAGGTGTTGTGTTCATTTTTGGTTTCCACAGTTGGAGAAAGTTAAGGAATTACTGAAGAGGGTCCAGTGAAAGTCACAGAGATGATGAGAGGTCTGTGGCATCTCTCTTATGAGGAGAGGTGGGATCTGGGCCTGTTTAGTCTGGAGAAGACTGAGAGGGGATCTAACTAATGCAAATATCTCCAAGGCGGGTGCCAGGAGGATAGTGCCAGATTCCCCTCAGTGATGCTCAGTGACGGGACAAGGAGCAATGGCTATAAACTAAAACACAAGAAGTTCTACCACAACAAGAAGAACTTTAGGCTGAGGGTGGCAGAGCACTGAAACAGGTAGCCCAGGAAGCTCATTCCCTCTCTGAAGAAGTTCCAAACCCACTTGGGACCCTTGTGTCACCTGCTCCAGGCTGGAATGCAGGATGGCAGTGGGGTTTGACTCAATGATCTTCAAAGGTCCCTTCCAACCCTGGCAATTCTGTGATTCTTAATAAAGGTACTTGCAAATGAATCCTTCACTTCTTTGTAAGGTTTATTTCTCAAGAATTTTTGTTAGTGTTTAGTCTCTTTTCCATTTTTTAAATACTGCTGCTAGAAGATTAAAATGGCATGAAGGAAGTGTAATGTATTCTCCAGTTGTAGCACCGGCTTCCATGATCCATAGTGATGGGTTATTACAGCATAACAAAAAAACATGGATTATTTGAAATGTTCTTGATGATAACAGTAGCTGAACTAGTAAACAGGAATCATGTGTTTTTGACTTAGAATCCCCATAAGTTATGTTCTAAAACCTAAAAATACTTGTTTGTGAAATAAATTGTCAATGATTAGTCTGTACAAAGGAGTAATACATTCACTCTTGAAAGGTGAAGTTTTATGTTTAAAGATTTAAACCATATTTTGTGTTCATACAGAACTGCATAAAATGTGGATTTGACATACGTGTTAAACTACTCCTTTCAGTTGAGTTTTAGCTTATTGCCAACCCAGAGAGAAATTCACCTTTTGGTTGCTGCAGTGTGGGCCTCCACCTCACAGTTCTCTTCAAGGATGTGCACAGCTATTACGGTGTTAACATGTTGAAGCTGTGTGGGAAGGAGAAAGTCTTGCATGTTCGTTAGAACCATGTATGTTCTAAGTTGGAAGGATGGTGAAAGGTCCCAGGGCAGGGGTGGAGAGAGGAGGGTCATATCCATTACCTCCATCCATTTAATTTTGCACTATATAGCAGGTACAGGCTAGGAGGAGGTTCAGCCAGGGGAGAGAATGCTAGCAGCAAGTCTACATGCAGATGCTGTGTTCATGTGCTATGCTTCTAGCAAGTGGCAAGTCTGTAATTCCCTCTCTAACCATTCAGTAATTTTCTGTACCTGTGCAGAATTGAGCACAGTTAACTCTGTGTTCTGAAATATTTAATGTTCTTCAGCTGTTTAGAGTTAGCAACTTTAGGTATATCCTTTCCTGGTTTGAGTTAGTGTTTTTGTATAAACATTAAAGAGAACAAGTTTGACTAAAACCAAAGAAGGAGTATTTTAAAGTGTATTGGAAGTCTTTCTTCAATTGTAAAATAGAGACAACTAAAACAAAGATCTGAGTATTTCAGGTAGTCTTAGAGTATGTAAGATGAAATTTTAAAATATATATTAAAAAACCTGATCAAACAACATAAAACCAAACCATATTCCAAACCAAACAAAACTCTCAACCCAAAACCAAAGAATCAAGAACCAAACAGAACAAAAGATTAAAAAAAGTCAGTATTCAACGTTAGATGGTGTCATATGAGATCCATTAGACTACAATCAGAATTTCATAATAGATATGATTTCTATTTTAAAGTAATCCATTAAAATAGCCCAAAATTAATGAATATTCTCATTTCCATCACTTTTCTTAGTCATCAAAATTGTGATAGAAAAATTTATTCTTGCCTCTAATTAAAATGCTTATATATAATCTGTGTCTTAAACTTATTTATTCTTGTAAAACTTGCAGTGTATACTATGCAGTTTTTCAAAATCACTTAAATTCATTAAATTGAAAGTTCTATTGGCATGTATTTGTAATATTTGATAAAGAAAGGAAATTAGTGGGTTTGTTGTTGGGGAGGTAACAATATACTTAAACATACTAGGTTTAGCAGATTAGAAAACTATGCTGTGGGTGTTGTGGATTGCTTTATAAAATGAGGTCTAATAAACATGTTGCCTGTTTGCATGTATGTTTTCTTTAACTTTTTGAAGTGACATAGCCAGTTGATCATATTTTGAATTTCAGTAACTTACTGTAATGAGTGAATTGTCAAAGTGCCATTACCAATGGTAGCAGTACTTCATCCTTCCTAAGACTGCTAGCACTGTTTTGTTTAAGCTGCCCAAAGCTTATTTACTGCCCTTTTCTATGTAGTGCCTGAACAAATTGTCTTTTCAAAACTCCCTGCCATTAATCTTGTTTGGGTTAGTGAATCAAATAGTTTGCAGTAAGTCATCCATTATACTTTTTTGTGTTTAAAAAAGTAATTCTATATAGTTTATATGTTCTGAGAGCTTTTACTTTAAATTTGTTTGACTGAGAGGTAAGGCTGACATTGATTATTATTTGTTAATCAAGCAGTGCCACTGCTACCGTTTTTGTAATCTGGGAGAAAGATGTGTATAGAGAGTTTGCTTTCTGTTCTTGAGTTGTTTCCTGTACTCCACATATGTGGCAAGGGAAGAACAAATATTTTTGCAAAGTAGGATCAGTATAATTTTTGAATTCTTTCTTACAGACTGATTTTTTTTTTTAATCAACTCTATATACTCTTGATTTGTAATGCATCTTTAGATAGCACAGGATTAATTTCTCTTTGAAAATAAAATGCCTATATTGAGGGCAGTGTTGGTAGAAAAGTAGGAAATTGTTTTCTTTCCCCTAAAGCAGTGTTTGAATTCATACTCTATTACCTTGTTTAAATTGCAGCTCAGAGTGCAGTGACGGAGAATGGTCTACATCTGTGCCTTCCTATTTTACTGCTGTGGAAAAAGAGCAGTCCTCAAGTGATGAAAGCTGGGAGACTGTGTCGTGCAGGGAGGAGCATGACCCTGGTGTGCAGAGGAGCAGCGGTGGTGTGAAAGAGGAGAGCATAGACTTCTGCTTCCAAGAAGGGTATGCCTTTATTTTATTAGCTCACCTCCTATAGCTTCTGGCTTTGTCAGTAGTCAGGTACTCACATAGAATAACACATATTATTCAGAAAGAATAATATCTGAAAACAGTTACCATACTAGCAGCAATCATTTGCCTACATCACAATAATCTGAGTAGTTGTATGCATTTCAAATCAGGGAAAATATGGCATTTCGTGAAAGCAGTTCTGTGTAATGAAAAATACAGAAACTGTGAAAGTGCATTGAGATGAAGTGTCAATATGATTAATAGATTTAATGTATTGACTTTAAAAAGCCAGTTAGGCAAGTTAATTGTTAAGATACACATATTACATAAGTATCTTTTGATACTGCTTAGTATCAAAAGATTAGGATTCCTTGAAAAGATCTTCTTTATTTCTCTGCTTTATTGCTTCTCCTATTCCATTGCTGTTCCTTATTTTCTGCAGTCCTATCAGTGATTAAAGTGAACTTGAATTACTTGCTTTAAACTTCTTGCTAGTAACTTTAAACTTACCTTATTTTTCCAGTCATTCAGTATTTTATAAACTAAAGGGAGCTGCCTTTGCTATAGGGCAAAATTAGTAGCAATATACAGCTAAGAAGAATGTGCTTGTCTTTTTTCTAAGCATCTAATACTGACTTTAGTTTGGATCTTTATAAAGCAAAGGCCACACCTAAGTGTTCTTTCAGGTTCTTCCACTCCTAGGTACATAGTACCTATTGCCAAGCAGTCCAGTTTGTTGTTAATGCTTTTTTAGTATTCTCCACATGCTTGGGTGTTGGAGAACTACTGTGATTTCATGAAAACTTTGACAACTCATCTCTTTCAGAGCAACAATAATGGAGCTGTGTGCTTTGTAACTTTCTTTGATATGAACAGTATGAAAATGTATGTATCTTTAACATAATTTCTGTTTATTTTCCCTTTTGTAAGGGAAGTAGGCTACACAGCTCCATGACTGCATCCAGGTGACTTGTGCTCCTCTAAAATGTCCAGGAATGAGAGGAGGCCTTATCTTGCAAGATAGCTTCTCTTGCAAGTAGTATGTCTTCACCTTTCATTCAGGCCAAGCTTTGCCATGGAGGCTGCCCTGGGATGTCAAGATCTTTTTTCCTTAATGCCTTTAGGAACTTGTAGATAAATAAGAAAATGTTTAGTACCAAATCTATTAGCCTTGGCAGGGATGCTGGCTGTACTAGGGAAAATTCAAAGCAAACTCCTTACTATACTGCTGGCTTTGGCCCTTAGCCAAAACTTTGCCACAGAATCATGGGTGTTACTAAATTCTGAGTCTGGAACTGATACACTGGGAATTTCTTGAATTTTATGGCAAATGCTAAATTTCTAATCTGTGACTCTAGGGTCTGGGAAACATGACTGTTTAGTCTTTGTGTTATGTGTGGCTTTTGTTTATGTTTTGTTGCTTATGTGTTTGTTAATTCTCTTAGCTTTTTAGTTTTAGCTTTTCATTTATTAATATAAAGGGAGCAGACATTCTTGGAGGAAGGTGAAATTCCTTGGTTACAGTATCGAGAAGAAGTAGAAAGTAGCAGTGATGAGGAAAACGATACACTTAGCGATTTTGTGCACCTTGGATTCTTCTTGTTGGATGGGAATAATAACCTTGAGGATGACTCCAGCGTGAGTGAAGACCTGGATGTGGAATGGAGGTATGCATTTGATAGTTGTCTGCTTTAATTTCAGAGGCGTTGTAGTTACTGTTTCATTTTCTATGTAAGATGTTGAAAGTACTAATGGCTATGAGTATGCAGTTGCTTCAAGGACTAATAATCTCAGTTTTAAAGTTTAAGGTATTTCAAGTTCCATATATCTTCTAATGAGAGAAAAGGGAATAGATTTGCTAAATCAGGCTGTGATTTGAGAAAATTTTGGTGCCCTAAATATGCAAAGTATGTGTCTATTTTTAAATTAAATTTTCAAGTAGAAGTGTAACAAAAATAAGGCAATATAAATGTAATCAGCATTCAAGTCAGTCCTATTTTATAATTGGTCTTTTCCTCCTTTGAAACTGGTGTAAATTAGTCATTATAAATCTATTTTATTTCTCTTTGAAATGCTGTGCATTTACCTAATATTATCATAATTTTGAATGCTTCACTCCATTTTCTGTCATTAGATTACTGAAGGATATTGCAATCAATTTATTGTAAAAATGCTGCAAATACCAGGAATAAAATTATTGGAGCCACATTCAAAATAGTATACTGTATAACGGTATAATGTGTTTGTTTTAGAAAGTGATAGACAAAAGGTTTTCCAGTGAGAGACATAACACTTGCTCCCTTCTGGATATTAAAATATAAAGTCGAGTGCAGACGTACCAACGCGGTTGTTTTCTCCTTGTGAAGTTATATTGTGGAAAAGCATAAAAGGGACTAATGCATGAGAGTCCAAACGAGAAGCAAGGCATGTTCTTACACTATCAGGCCGTAAGCTAGCAGTGGAATTGTGTGATACGGACAGAAGCTGTGTTTTAAGTGTTGGAGGTTAGCCTTAGTAAGCTTCCTAGTTACTAAAACCAGGAACAAAGATGTTGATGGTCAGTTAAGTTTTGTCTGCTGAGCATATGCAGACCTGAACATCATTTCACTTGTGCCTGTTCTAAGATTTGATTTCTGAATTTCTAAAAGAGAACTCAGAGGAGCTACCGAGCCATGAACTGTGACATGTGATGTAATCAAAATCAGATTGTTGTAAAACAACCTTAATAGAGTACATATGAAACATCAGCTGAACTTATGCCCTTTCACAATGTTCTGAAGTAAATACTGTGGCAGTGTGGTACCACTGTGCTGGGACCTGGAGTAGGGAGCTGCAGAACTGCCTCTGAGAGGCTGGGGCTGCCCCATGTGGGACGCAGCTAGTTCCAGCTGGCTCTAGTGGACCCACCACGGGGTGGGGACTCTGAGAAAGTACTAAGAATGGATAAAAAATGCTGAACAGCAAGCAGCGTGTGAGACAGAAATGAGGATGATGTGAGAGAAGCAACCTTACAGACACCAAGGTTAGGAAAGAAGGGGGAGGAAGTGCCCTAGGTGCTGGAGAAGACCATGGTGGAACAGATGCTGAAGGAACTGTGTCTGGAGAGAACCTGTGCTGGAGGAGTTGGTGAGGGACTGCAGCTTGTGTGCAAAAACCATGCAGGAGCAGGGAAAAACACCATGAGGAGAAACTGCCCATGGACAGACCACAACTCTTCTTCCTTCCTCTCTGCCCTGCTTGGGATAGAGGAGCTTAAAGGGCTCAAGGATGCAGGAGTGAGGTTGAGCCTGGAAATGAAGGGATGGCTAAGGGAAAGGTGTTTTAGTTTTTGTCTTTGTTTCACACCATTCAAATCCATTTTTGTTGGCAATAAATTCATAGAATCATAGAGCAGTCTAACTTGAAAGCAAACTCAGAAGATCATATGGTTCAACCTTTCAATTAGATTAAGGCTTTTCCTGAATTGAGTCTGTTTTGCCTGTGGTGGTGATGGATGACTCATGGCCCTTTTTCTTGGCCCATGAGCTTTTAATCTTATTTACATGTTCATTTGAGATAGGGGAAGGAGAGATCAGCTGGCTGGGTATCTGGCTGTTTTTAACAGGTGATGTGCAATAATTTGCTATATGCAGACTTTGTGTTGTAGCTATTTATTTTGAAAATAAGACCATGTTTCTTAACCCATATTTTTCAGACTACTTGATGAGTTTGGTGATGGCCTAGGACTTGCTCAAGCCATTCCTTACATGGAACCTCAATTTCTCACATTTATGGCACTAGAGGGACGCTTAGAAGCTGTGGAGGTATTAAAGTATTATTGATGGTCTTATATCAGTGAAGTTGTGACACAAAGATTTATAGTTGAATCCTTTTTCAACTTAATCTGAAAATCAGAAGAGAAAGGGAAAAAATACTTTCCTGTGTTAGCTTGAACTTTTGTGTCTGCAAACATGAAAATACATCTTGGAAGTTCTTTTAAAGGATGTACTATTCTACGAGTATAAAGATACACCATTTAATTTCAAACAATTTTGCCAAATTCTCTACATAACAAAAAAACTTATACTTGAATCTATGCCTGTGAATTGTCCTAGCTTTTTTTTTTTCTTCTGCAAGAGTACATTTGGATTTCTCAAACTTTCATTTATCCGTAGAAGACTTTCCTATGTTTGACTTCTTGACTCTATGTGTTTTAAATTTTAACAAAAAAAAGTTTTAAAAAACCCCACCCAATAACAAACAAACAAAAAAACACAATCAGGAAAATATACCATCTGAAAGAAAAAAATGCCTTTTGTCTTTACTTTGTTCTATCCCTTTTCACCTCTCTAATTTTGAATAGACCAGAGCATATCAAGAACCAGCATGGTAATGATCTTTGTCTTTTGTTTATTACTTCAGGTTGGTCAACGTCAGAGCGAATATAGAGCTAGCTGAAATCCGCTTTGATGTAGTGCAACAATTCTTGCACTGGTAGAAATCTCCCCTGCAGAGTATTTTTCAAAATAAGAGTTAAATGATGTGTAGACATATAATATGGTATTACAACAGCTGAACTGAATGCTTTGTGGGTGACCTAAGTATAGGGTGGCAAGGGGTAGTTTGGCTGCTAGCAGCTACTTTGAAGGGGTGAACAGGGCAGGCTGTATGTCATCGTGTGCTTGCAGGCAAAATACCAAGGGCACTTTGAAATACTCTCTAAAGCTGGAAGACAGTGGAACAATCATAGATAATGTTTTTTTTTTTTCCATGGATATATGCAAAGTCTATGATTTCCTGAATAAGCTTCCCAGGTCTTTTTCGAGGCAGTGGAAGGGCCGTTCCCTTAAGTTGGCAGTCATGCAGTTTCCAGGTTTTGACATCCCCTGAGGTAGATCATCATGGGATGATGGGAGGTCATTATTCATGATCAAGTATCACAGGGCCTTCTCCAGCTGTGTAGGATCTTGTTAGCATTACTTATTTAGAGATACTTCATTAATGTGGAGAAGGTCTTTTGATATCCTTATTGTAAAAGCAGTATTTTGAAGCTGTATAGAGAAAATTTTTTCTCTTTTATAGCTGCTGTTTCTCACTTCATCAAAAAAAAAAAAAAAAACAGAACTGCAAAAACAGTTGACCTCTTGCTTTGCACCAAAGCAAGAGGGTCTGTGTAGAGAGAGGAAACTAATCCCATCTCTTTTATCTGCACATTAACACTTTAAGAGGAGACTGAGTTTATTATGACTCTTAAGTTTTTCTTTCTCATTCCTCTGTAACATTTGCCACTCTGTTAGAAGAAATGTGTGCAGTCCTGTCAGAATGACCTGTAGAAAGGTAATCCTTGGTGATTATGTGCATGGCTGGCTGAGGAGATGCTGTAATTATGTTTGTGTCACCAGGAACAGAGTCACTGAATACCATTAGGATGACTGCAGAGGTACCTGTCATACAGGGCACTGCAAATGCAGAAAAGCCAATTCTTTCATGTAGCACTTGTGCCTGATAGTAGCACATAAGGGTGTGAAACTTTATGGTGGGCATAGAAGTCTGGCATATTTGGGATTAGGCAGCAGAAAGTGGTAACTGAGTTATAAAAGGAGGGGTTGTATGGACTGTGACTACATGGACAACAGAGGTTTTGAGTGAGAATTCCAAATATTCCCTTCAAATCTCAAGAAGAATATAGAGTACATATTTTTCCAGTGTGAAATAGTTACTAAAATTGTTCAGAAAATATGAGCAAAATAATTTACTGTTGTTTTGAAATACTTGAAAGCTATGTGACACAATAAAGCATCCAAAATTCAAGTGTATGTTAATTGGAGGTGAGGGAGTGGGAGAGATCTATCCCAAATAATTGTGACTTTGGAGTTTTGAGGTAATGAAAAGTATTAGATGCTTGTTTGAATACTCATGCTGGATATAAACAGAAATTTGACATGTAAGTAATATTGCAACCTTCTGTATCCCTGGGATCTTACCTAGTTTTTCCATGTGTAGTAGTTACTGATTAAGCATAGTATTTTTACCTACAGTTGATTCTCAGACCACTGCAGTTGGAGCAAAAACCAAATACAAATACTAAAATAATCTAAATGTTATTAAGGTAGTATTGTCTGCTGTACCAGAATTTGATGGGTATTATCTGTAAAATTGGAGCAGTGTTCCTGTTTTGTAGGGGAATTTGCACACTGCACTAGGGATAACCCCAGGTTTTCCCTTAAACTGACATATTTCTAGATAAGAATACATGTAGCAGTAGGAGCTGCAAATATTTCTTACCTCATGCTGATCTCTCACTGCCATAAGGGTTTGACTGTAGGTATGAAACTGCTTGCTTAGATCTGTGGTAGTGTGGTAGCTTTAGCTACCTTGTCACTGTGATCCAAGTCCAGGCATGTTTCCAGGTTGCAGCTGTAGTAACTTCAGGGAAAGTTTAAGAGGAGGTTAAACCTGTGAAGAGGTTTCTGTATAATCCAGTGTTTCTCTAGTATATGGAGGTTTTTAGTTCAGTGTATTCCCAACATTACTTCTTACTAAGAGTTTTATGGCCAACAAAGTAAATAATTTTTAAGCTGATTAGATCAGTAAGTAGTTGTACTTAAAGAATGTGACTATTTCATGCAGGGTGTGAACCCAGTGCTTCTATGTTCTTGGTCCTTCAGTTTCAGTTTGTTTGCTGTTCAAACAGGTAGTGCATTTCTCAGCAAATATAACCAAATATTCTGAGTTCTGTGATTTTAATCTTCTTTTTCTACTGGATATCCTTTCAGTGTCTTACATGGTTGAATGTATGATGTACACAGCAAATAAGTGCAGCAAATGTGGTGTAGACTTGTAGTCTTAAAGATTTTATATGGTAAAAAATTTGAGTTTAAAGAAAGGTTACTTCAGAGCATTTTGTTTGTTTTAAGATTAGAAATATCTACATGGATCTTGGTTTTTTTTTATTTCTTGAAGTTTACACTGTTAATGTAGGCAAGGAACTTAATATTTTTTGTAATTCAACAGTTGAAGCCAGGAAACAGAGTGATGAGGCACTTACTTTCAGAAGTAAAATGAAAGGACAGTTTTAGATTGGCAAGCTTTATTACATTTTCAATTTGCTGTCTTTTCTGTAACTTTATAAAATTAGCGAATGTTCATTGTAGATAAAGTTGTGACTCTGTCCTCATACTCTTAAGAATGCTTTAAAAGCAAGGCGTTGCTGTTTCGGCATTGTTTCATCTCATTCATTATAAAAAAAAAAATGGTGTTATGGTTAGTTTGCTAGACATACCTTCCATTTAAAAAAATACTACTGCTAGAATTGGATTCCTTTTCTTGCTTTTTTGTTTGTTTTGCATGAAGTGTTAAATTTGTGAGTAAGAGAACTTGATCTCTTCTTACCCCTTTCAGACTGCTCTGGCACAGTTGGAGTCTCTTACATTTGATGTTGAGCAGACTCATCCACCAGCTACGAAAGAAACCATAGATTGTCTGCCACAGATTGTTGTCACAGGTGACTACAATGGTATGGAAAAATAATGAAAAAGTAATTTCCCCAAAATCTGTAAGAACAAGTTCAATTTTCTCTAATACTATAGATGCATTATTTAGGTATACTTACTGCATCATTCTGTCTTCAGATCTTTTGAATCTGAGTATAATTTTGATCCATTTGGAAAACTAATCTTTATTGGTGTTACTGTGACTGTACTTTTCAATCATTGGTGATACTGTTGATAATATATATATTTTAATTTGAGTTCATCTTAGATGTAAAACAAGGTAGTAATGTTTTTTCTTCATCATGGCTTTAGGTCAAGAGCAGTGTTGTACTATCTGTTGCTGTGATTTTGTGGAAGGTGAAATCATAACAGAGCTACCCTGTCATCATTTGTTTCACAAACCTTGTGTAACTCTTTGGTTACAGAGAGTAAGTACTACACGATTGGTAGGGGATCTGTGGGGGAGTTGTGTGTTTTGTATATTTTCCTGGGAAGAACAACTTTACCTCTTTGAAAATGTGAGAAAAATAACTGGCTGGTGAGTTTATGCATTATGGAACCAAATCCAAGTGTTGAAAGAAATGTATATTCGTACTCACTTGAAGGGCAATTTCTTTAATAGAGGGAATATTTCTGTAACAGAAAACATGTTTTCCTTTACTAAGAATGAAAAACATGGCTGAGTTGTAACTTGTTTAGATACAAGAAAAGCTTTCTTTACTATATTCCTACCTTGAAGTAAACACCATGGAATCATTTTCTCTGAGAAATGCAAAGGGTTTGCTCTGGCTTACCACAATGTCAGGCCTGTTTATGGTGACAGCTGAGGCTGGCAGGGGAAATACTGAAATGCTTGTAGGTTAACTGTTTTAAAATTACCTGTAGTAATTTTATATGATACTAGATTTCATTTTCATGATCTATAATCAATTTCCTTTCAAATGCCTTAAAAAGGCTTGCATTATGTTGAAGCTAGACTAAAACCCCCATGATTAATGGACTGGTATGTTTTTTAAGTTGCACTTGCACTCTTCTTTGTGTGCAGTGCAAGCCTGGACTTGGTAGTTCCCAATGAGCTCACAGTGTAACACAATTTTCTCAAGAGTATAAGAGAATGATTGATTGTACCATGAGGGTCCTATCAGAACACCTCTAGCAAGGTGGGTTGATAGGTTTATAATTTTTTTTACCTTGATAATGTTGATTACCGTATTTATTTTTCTTGTTTTACACATCATGTGCTTTTTTTCTGTTGTCACCATAAACTGCTATTGTTGAAAACTAGGACAAAATACTTCCTTTTAGATTTGGGCTGTACCTGACTTATTTTTAATTCTTGCCTGAAAAAAAATAGTCTCACCTGTAGAATTAATGCTGTGAAGAGCAACTTGGAGAGAACCTGCATTTTCTGTGTAGCTGCTGTAAAAACAAAACAAGTCTTTATTCTGAGTTTGTGTTAGCTGTCAGCTCCACATAGCTGTGCTGTCAAATTTGAGTTTGAAGTGGTGCTGTTGTAGAGACCTTAAATACTTTGTAAATAATAACTTTTAGCTTTTCAGTAGAATTGAATGCAAACTGTGCAAATGACCTGGGTTTTTTTTTTCTCTTTTTGTAGTCGGGAACATGCCCTGTTTGTCGTCATGTGCTTGCACCTGTTCTTCCTGAAGCAGCTGATGACACTGTATTTTTTATTTGATTGATGTATCAGCATCTTCTGTTAACATTGCTACAGGACCCTCAGACTAGGGTCAGAAATAAAAATCTGCCACCAAAATAAAAATGTAAATTTTGCTTGTTTTAATAATAATGTGAAAACAATTCAGTATAAAATATTAATGTATTGTCAGGATTGGCTTGGGTTGGAGGGGACTCTAAAGATGATCTGTCTCCAGCCCCCCAGGGGATCCCCCAGGGACATCTTCCTCTAGACCAGGTTGCTCCAAGTCCCATCCAGCCTGGCCTTGAACACTTCCAGGGCTGGGGCATCCACAGCTTCTCTGGGCAACCTGTGCCAGGGCCTCACATTATGTCCTAATATGTAATCCAAACCTACTTCCTTTTAGTTTGAAACTATTCCCCCTTGTCCTGTCACACACCATTGTAAATAGTCCCTCTCCATCCTTCTTGTGGAGTCCCTTCAGGGACTGGAAAGCCGCAATGAGGTCATCTCAAAGCCTTCTCTTCTCCAGGCTGAAAAATCCCCATTTTCTCAGCCTTTCCCCATAGGAGAGGAGCTCCCTCCCTCTGATCACCTTGATGTCCCTCCTCTGCACTCTCTCCAGCAGCTCCACATCCTTCCTGTGCTGGGACCCCATGGCTGGATGCAGCCCAGGACACACTTGGCTCTCTGGGCTGGGAGTGCCCATGGCTGGCTCATGTCCAGCTCTCACCCNCACTTGGCTCTCTGGGCTGGGAGTGCCCATGGCTGGCTCATGTCCAGCTCTCACCCCCAGCACCCCCAAGTCCTTCTGGGCAGGGCTGCTCTGGATCTGTTCATGCCCAGCCTGGGCTGGCACCAGGGATTGCCCCGACCCAGGTGCAGCACCGGCACCTGGCCTTGTTTAAACCCCATGAGATTTCCATGGGAATCAAGCAGTGGCTTGAGCTTGTCCAGGTCCCTTAGAAGTGTCAACTGCACCACTCAGCTTGATGTCATCTGCAGATTTGCAAAGGGGGTACTTGATTCCTTCATTAATAAAGACATTAAACAGTTCTAGTTCCAATAGGGATCCTCAAGGGCCACTACTTTTCACTGTTGTTAATTGGGACTCTGAGCCATTAGCCACCACCCTCTGGCCATGGCTTTTTAGCAATCTAGCAGCCCATTCATCAAATCCATTTCCAGTTTAGAGAGAAGAATGTTGTGGGGGATACTGTCAAAGGCTTTGCTGAAGTACAAATAAATGACACCTGTAACCCTTTCTTTAGCTACTGCTGTAGTTACTCCATTGCAGAAGGCCACCAGGTGGGAAAGAATGAGAAAGCAAAAGGGAAAAATCAGCTTGTTTCCATTCAAGTTTGATGTTATCTATACATTCGCTAGTACATTGAAAGCATTCAGATTCTGGCAAGTGTTGATAAGATAATTTGTTTTGGCTGTTAGACAAAGAGGTAACAATTTTTTCCTAGCTAGCCATAGCAATAGTAATTTACATGCTATTAATTATGTGTCAAGTGAAATTACTGTTCTTAAGTGAAAAGAACTTCCCTCAAGTCAAGGAGAATGTTCTGAGGGTTTTGGATAAGGTTACATGGTAACCTGCTCTAAGTCGAAATTCTCTGGACACCTTCCTTGTTACAAAGGCAGAAAGCGCCTGTTTCCCTTTCTTTCCTTATTCTGTGCTTGACTGAACACCTGGGGAAAACAAACATTTTTTTAATAAAGTAAAGCTTCAAAATGCAATTATTCTCTAGCTCTAAAACATAACTCCCTATGAACCACAGAAGTTGCTTATATAAGCTGTGAGAAGTGTTTAGATCAGTGTCTGAGTTGAAAGGGCCCTTACACATCACCTAGTTCTAACCCCCCCTGCTGTGGGAGATAGGTTGTTCCAAGCTCCATCCAGCCTGGCCTTGAACACTTCTAGGGATGGGGCAGCCACAGCATAACCTGCACTGTTCCAGAGCCTCACCACCCTCACAGTAAACAATTTCTTTCCAATATCTAATCTAAACCTTCTATCAGTTTAAAATCCTTACCCATTCTCTTATCACTGGACATCCTGGTAAAAATTCCTCTTCAGCTGTTCTATAGCCCCCCTGGAAGGCTGCTCTAAGGTCCACCTGGAGCTTTCTCTTCTCTGGGCTGAAGATCATAGCTCTCGGCCTGTCCTCACAGGGCTGGTGCTCCAGCTCCTTGGATGTTCTTGCAGTTCTTCTCAGGTTCTGCTTGAATATGTCTATGTCTTTCTTAAGCTTAGGGCTCCAGGACTGGACACAGCAGTCCAGGTGGGGAGAGAATGCTCCATGAGAGTGAAGCATGGAGGGAGAATCATCTCCCTTGACCTGCTGCCCACAATCCAGGACATGTTTGGCTTTCAGTGCATGTTGCTGGATCATATCAAGCTTTTCATCACACAGCATCCCAACTACTTACAAGTACTACTCTGAATCCATTCTCTGCCCATCCTGTGTTTATGCTCTACTTGGAATTGCCCCTACCCAGGTGCAGGACCATTCACTTGGCCCTGTGGAACTTCATGAGATCTACACAGGTCTCTCTCAGACCTGTCAAGGTCCCTCTGGGTGACATTCCCCTCCCTGTAGCACGTCCATTGGTGTCATCAGCAAACTTTCTGAGGGTGCTCTGATCCCTCTGCCCATGTCATTGACAAGGTGTTTAACAGGGCCGGTTCCCACAATAATTCTGGAGGAATCTGCTTGTCCCGTGTCTCCACCTGGATCATCAAAGACCACAGCCCTTTGAATGTGATTGTCCTGCCTATCAAATCTGTGTATTTACCGTTCAGAGAGAAGGATATTGTGTGTCACAGATGTGAAGAACTCCTCTCTGAGCAGTGGGGTCCTGGATCCCAGACTATGCTTCTTTGCCACTGTCAGCACATCTCTCTGCTTGAGTGCATTGTCCAAGCAGGCTGAAATCCTGTGGCTTGTTTGTCTTTACTTTCCATTTCATTCCCTTTTGTCATCTTGTAAGTCCTCTGTAATCTTACCTGCAGACTCTGCAACCCATCTCACTCCTTGGACTAAGAATAGAATCAGATACCCTTGAACAAACCCCTCAGGCAAAAAAATCCAGTTCAAAGCCACCCCTTTCTTCTTGAATCTCTACAGGTTTTCTGCAGTTTACCTCTGAGATACAGCCCTCTGTGAAAAACTTTTTGAACCTGCTTCCTTCTTTTCTTCCTTCGCAGACTGTTCAAGCCATTCATCTTTCTTCTTCATATTTCCTGACATCTGTATCTTGCTAACTTCCCCTCTTATTTCAAACTGCATTGTATGCCATATTTGTTTTAGGGTGCTCATTCTACTTGTTACCAGACCTGTGCCCCTCAACACTGGAAATTCCTCCAGGGCCTGATTGCTGCAGCCAAGGCTACTTCCAGTTTTGTTGTCTCTCATAAATCCCTCTATACTGAAGAAACAAGTCAAGAAATGCTTCTCATCTGGCCTGTCTTCATCATCTGGACTAGAAACTTTCCTTCAATGCTCTCCTGTATTTACCTGGACTCCTTGCAGTTGGCTGTACCATTTTCCAACAAGCATCTAAGTGACTGAAGTCTTCTACTGGGATTGTGGCCTGGAAATGTGATTCTTCCTGCAGCTGAAGAGAGTTCTTCACCAGCCTCCTCTCCTTGATCAGGTAATGTGTTGTTGTAAACCAGTCATAAGGCTTCTGTTGTTGGCTTTGTCTCTTAATTTCCAGACATAAGCTCTCGACTTGCACATTGCTGTTCCTCAAAAACAGCTTTGTGCAATCAGTCTCATTTTTGGCAAAAAGGAAAATTCCCCCAACTCTCTTTCTTGCCTGTCTTTTTTGAATAGTTTGTAGCCATCGGTCACAGCACTCCAGCTGTGTGATTCATCCCAGTAAATTTCTGTGGTAGCATGGTTATGTCTCATCTTCTGTAAAGAGGTTGGTGCCAGCTGGATCCTCTCATGGATTTTTAATCTCTTGCATGAGATTAAAAATCTGTGAGATTTTTAATGTTCAATGAGTTCAACGCAAGATCACAAATATGTGAGCCTTGGAGGCTCTTACACCAGCAGCATTCAGCTAATAGTACCTTTGTGTTTGCCTAAGCAGTTTTTCCATTTCTCTGTTGCTTGTTGTTCTCCATTTGTCAAGCCTGTGGGATCTAAAGTACCTTAAGTTAATTCCTCATTTTATTTCTTTCTTTATTTCAATTCCTCATAATTATTTCCTCATTATATTTCTTTTTTATATTTTCTGCCTCATCAGTTGTCCCTGGTCTTGTTTTGGAATGAAAGTGTTCAGCTGAAACTCTCGTTATGGGCAGGGTTTCATATGCCTGAGCTCACCGTTGTGGCTGTTTCAGAACTGTGCACCACTGGTTCCACTTACAGCTTGGCACTTAGTGCACTGTTACCTCTGGAGCTTATCTGACAGACCACAACCCCAGGATGTGGTCCTACTTTGGCTCTAGAGGTTCCCTTGAATTTTCATACTCTACATTGAAAATAATCTGCTACTGTCTTTGTGCATGGTGCCATTTCCCCTCAGAATACATTTCTGAAAACCAGTGTTCTGGTTCACCTTTCCAGGCTTGAATTTGCTGATCATCAGGTTGACTTTTTACGTTGTAGGAAATTGTGCTCCATATCTGATATCAGAGACTCAATCATTATCATATGCAGAAAAAAATAAAAGGAGAAAACAAAACACAAAAACTTCACATCCCACAAAACCCCTTTTCCATCTAGTAAAGGCAGTGTGCAGAGAGATAACAGTCTTCCACTTTGAGCAAACTGTCCATATCTGCTTAGAGCACACTGAAAGTATTTTCTTTCTGTTGCTTTTGACATCCTCTTTTGAAATTAATTGAAAAGTAGGGGATCAAACTTCTAGGGACAGCATTTAGGATCAGTTATTAAATGTTTAACTATTTCTAAGATGCTTCTTCTTGTTGTATTTTTAAAGATATAAAAAGTCCTGTATTCTTCAGTTTATTTAAAGAATTGCAAGGTTGCACAAAAACTAAGTGTTGCAACACCGTAATTCTTCTGAACATAATGAAGAATATAGTTTTTGAGAGCATTTTCCTCCAGAGATAGTTTACCCATTTTAAATTAAAATAAGGATAATGAAATACATCTCATAGGAGAACGGAACTGGCTATAACTTGTTGAAATGATGATACAATTTGTTATTTGTGCCCTTATTTTGCAAAGCACAGAATTTTCCTAACTTTGAGGGGTTTGGTTTTTTGGTGGCACTAGCAAGTCCTACTGGGTGATCGTTGGAACTCTTCTTTTTTTCTGGGGTGTTTTTGTTTTTAGAAACTGCCTATGTTTGGGAATTACTGCTTTACAGTTTTAATCCTGAAAGCTCACTATAGTGAGGCTTTCTACATAAATACTTTGGTGTATTCTCACAAAATACCATTTTTTCTTACTTGAACAGAATAGGAATGAAAGTGGGGCTTTCTGGGGCTGACAGAATTTGTCCAGTACAGGGCTTCCTTGAGTAGATTTTTAGTTGTCAAAGATCAAGAAAATATATTTATATTGTAAGCTTCTGATAAGATACTGCTATTTCCACTGAACAAAATATACTGCTATAGCTGGTAGGCTTGTTCTTTCTCAGAAAGTGAAGGCAAAGACTGAAACAAAAATGAGTTTCCTCTTTGATTGCCCAGCTGCTCTTCTGCCTTGAAAATATATTATTTTCTTTCCATTTGTTTTTTGTTGAACAGATGTAATGAGGTTTTGTGGGATACTGAGGGTATACAAAGAGAGCCTTCTTTACATTGAGGCTTGATTGATTATGGAGTAGGGTTCAATTACTGAATTGTAGAACAGCTGGCAAGGACTAATAGGTAAGGCTTCTTGTCTTGTGTTACAACAGACAAGTGGGCTGACAGTCGTCTGTGTGTAGCCTTTGGATGTACAGACCTGGTAACAAAGGTTTAAACCAGTGTTCAGGAGCCTTAAAGTTCCCCTGACTTTTGTTATCATGTCATTGAAATCCAGTGCAAACTAACCCAAACAAAGTCTGGTATTAGTCAAAGCCCAGAGAGCAGAAGGGTTCATCATGAGCTCATGCCATGTTCCTCAAATGCAATGTGAAAAAATAATTGAAAATAAAATTTCTCTTCCCTAGGTTTGAAGTAAAGTTTTTGAGATGACTTTGGGTGTACAGAGAGAAGCATACTTTGCTGAGAATATAATGTATTTGGCATGGATGTAATTCACTCCCAAAGCATATTTACAGGTGCATTATCTTTCTCTTTGAACTTGCAATAGACTCATTCCTGAAAAGGCCCATTGTGGTTTAGTGAATTTAAGACTACTGCCATAAGGGGCACATTTTAAAGCAGCAGCATCAGGGTTGTTTATTTCATAAAATGAATATGTGCAGCTGTAATAAACCTGCTCCACGTTTTTCCTTTAATAGGACAATCTCTCTGTGGTCATGCACTAAAGTGAGCACGTCTGATTGATGTTATGAATGCAGTAGGTATGCTGTTCAGAAAAATGCCAAAGATGGATAAAGAAAAACAACCCTGGCTTAGTAATTTCAGTTTTATATTATCTGCACGTTTTTACAATCCATGTTCTTTCCCCTGTTTTTTCCCCTTTTATTGTGTTGGTGAGTGCCTTAGGATATATACACAATAGAAAACAGGAAAATATGTTAGTTATGTGCGGTCCTGTGGTAAAAGTGGTACAGACACTAACAGCTGTAGATGCATAATTATTTAGACAAGAGAGGTAATTCTCCACTATGTGAAGAATAAGTCCTTTTATAACCCAATAAGCAAAATATGTATTTATGGATCTTTATTGTCCTAAAATTCCACATAATTGTATTTTTTCCAGGCTTAAGCCTCTGTATAGACAATTACCATGCTCTGAGTTATGTATCATAAATAATTATATACAAAACAACTAATGATGGTTATTAATGAGTAAGTATAAGGATTTAATGATGTATTGAGGCCAAAATGTAAAGGGCATGATTTTCTTTATACTAGAGTTGCTTTATCCTCCTGAGGCAAAAGAAAAGGCTCTCAAGAAGATGTAAAAGAGAATTAGGGAGGAAATAGGAAGGAGGATTATTCTAGCTGGTTTCTTCAGCTCCCTTTAAATCACAGTAAAAACAAGTCCTTTTTTCAGTTGTGAAGCAAAATTGTCTTTAGTTTAGCAGACAGCAGCCTTTGAAAATATGCCAAGGAAGTCAATGAAATTTAATGTGATGGTGAGAATTACATTTTCTAGAGCAGGTTAGGTATTTTATGTCAGATTTTCTAATTGACAAGAACCAAGGGCTTCAATTTTAGTGTTGTAAGTAGTACTGATTAGTGATAGGACCTGGCTGTTCTTTCGTAGCTCTGTGATAGGGAAACCTAAAGAGGAAATAAATTTCCTAATAGGAAATAAAAATCATTGGTCAAAGTATTTCTTTTTTGTATATTTAGTACTATGACCTGCTAATTTGGAAGATCATCTCTGTCAATGGATTTCCCTGTGGATGAGTGGAAGTCCCTCCTATTACTAAAAGCAGAAATAAAAAAATGCTTTTCCAACACTGCTTTAATACTGCAGTAGGAGAATGTCAGCTGCAGGAACCCTGACACAGATTTGGAAATGCTTTTTGCATATTCCAGACATCCTTTTTAAGGTGGTAACTTGCTTTGCTAGTCAAGGAAGATGTTCTTGTCAGCAATACTGTAAATAGGTTCCTCTTAAACTATTTTAGTGAAATGAATTGGAGCCTGCATAGAAACTGTTCTGTACATGCCTTTGTCTTCTTTATAGTTTTAACTCCCAAATCACAGGTCATATAAGAAAGAAGAAATTTTTTTGCTGTAGAGATTTAAAATGGTATTTAGTCATTATTTCCATTAAAGCTCCATGAAACTGTGAGACTTTTCCTCTAACATTTTGAAAGATAACTGAATGGACCAACCCAAAGAAAATCTAGAATCACACACTAAAACAGCAGAGCCTGACTGAAAAGTTTGCTCCTCAATGGTGAGGTTTTGGGGCATGAATGAATAGCACCATTTAAACTGAAGTGGTGGAAAAGAGTCAAGGTCACCTGCAGAAAGCCATAGTCCTTCCTTCAGTTATCTTTCTCCCTGTGACACAGCAAGTGTCTTCCTTGCAGCTTTTGAAACAAGTTTCTATTTCTATTTCACCAGGAGTTTTGGTGAAGAAATGTCCTTCAGGTCCTTTCACTTGATGCAGTTTTCTTCCAAAAGTGGCTGGCAGGAAGGGGAGAGATGGAAGCAGCAAGTGTGGTCTTTGAGATGTATCTAGGCAACCTACAGTATCAACCAAGACCAAATTCAGTTGTGAGTAGAGGGAAGGAAGCCAGAAAAAAGGAGTGTGTGGCACAAAAAGGCTTTTGACAGCTCTGACCCACAGCAGAAAGCATGGAAGCTCCCAAGGTACTGCTGTCTGGCCCACTGCACTCCTCTACCTCTTCAGGAAATGTGGAGCCTAATCACTGAAACACTCAAAATCTCATGGTTTAAATCTTACATGACCTGTTTTTTTCTGACTGAGAGTAATAATTTGCATTTATTGGTGTCAAGGACACAAAGGATGCCTGTGTGCCCTGTGGGTTTAAGGGTGTGTTCATGAGACACCTGTGACCTGCCAGAAGGGTTTTTATCTTAAATTGACACTTCAGAATGTGTCACTGTGCACTCTCATGCTCTGAATCAGTTATCATTTCTAACAAAAAAAAAAAAAAATCAGTTAATTTGTTGAGAAAAATTAATTTCTGTTCTGTTATTGAAAATGGTTTGATGAATGACAGTAATCAGAGGCATATTATTGCTGGTACAGTCAGTGTGTGTTAGTGGGGAAGTATCTGAAGGTAGCATTTTCTCCTTCCATACATGGCAGAGGGAAGATGTCCCTCTGTGGGCATAATTCAGGCACAGAGCACCAAGAGCAAGCCTGGATGTTTCATTTGCAGAATAAATATGTATATATATGTATAAATTGTAACTTACATGCTAAACCATTATAGATTATTTTGACTCTCTTTTAGGGTTTGTACTTGGGATGCCAGTATTTCTAGCAGGTGTTTCTCTTCTGTCCTTTGTTATACATGACATCATGTATCTAAGAGAGACAGCTAATTTTTATCTACTTGCTGCATTTTGAAGTTATCAGCAAGGCAGTATAATTAGTTAACTTGCATTAACATTCTTGTTGCCTTGTTATGCTGTGAATTGAAGCACAATGGAGAGTGCAAGGTAGCCCTAACTCCTTTACAGTACCAGAAGAACAGATGCACTCAGGGAATGTACTGCAATGCAGGGTAGCAGCTTGTCAGAAAGACTTTAGACAATATTGCCTTAAAAAAAAAAGGGGGGAGCATGTCAGGGCTGATCAAGTTTTTCATAGATATTTTTTCATAGTTTCAACATTCACTGGATAATCATCTGAATACTAAAGAGTTGGTACCACAAGGCTAGACTGAAGCACAGTATCTGAATAAACTGTTTGGGTTTTTAATATAATTATCTGCCTCACTGAGATCACAGCTATGTACAACATACAGTGGAATTTCTAGTTCACTTTAAAGCTCCAGAGATCAGTTAGAAATCCTTTTGAGCTTTTCATTATCCAAGTACAAAACATATCAAATATTGATGAACTTCTTGAAACATTGTGATTTGTCATTACATCATTTTAATTAAAAAAACCCCTTACTCTAAAAATGAATGTGTATATATTAGCTACAGTTAAAACTGTTCTTGTGCAGCTTTTTTCTATCATTCTTACAAATACTATTTATGTCTTCCTGTATCACATAAATTAAGCTTTGATGAAGGTATAATTCTTCAAAATTATTGCTGCTCTTTCCATGCATAAAATTCAAATATATTTGCAGTTCCCAAATGCAAAACTCAGTTGCTGTTATATGACACACATCCTCATTCAGAGGCAAATTAGGTTTTTTCTTTCCTGAGGTAAAAAAGGAGTGAGAGAGTGAAAAAGTAGCTGAGCCTTTGTCTGTTTCCTTAAGTGAGTCTCTTGTCCTCTGTATGTGTGACAATTTGACATATGAAGTGATGACTAATTTTGTAAAATTTAAAGAGTATAACTTAGAATGGCAGAACTGGCTGAAAGATGTTGTGGAAGTTCAGTTTGATATTCTAAAATACATATTCATTGCAAAGATGCATACATGCCTGGAAGCATTTGCATTCCTTTCTGTGATACTTAAAAAGCTAATGGAGTGTAGATAGTACTAGACGCTCAAGTGTTAACCTTTGAGCCTTTAAATATCTTTGTCATGAGCTTTATTATGTTTTCTTAACCATGACCACTATCCTTTTTTTTTTTTTTTTCCCTGAGCATCTGTCTAATACAACTGGGAAGTGATTTCTAGTTCAAAGTAGGAAAGCAGAGGAAGATTGAAGGCTGTCCCTCAATAACTAGATACAGACTGCAGTGTGCACAGGAAGATGAAAATCTTGGTTATTTTCCAGTAATCTTAGCAACATCCTTTTCAGGCAGTGTTCCCACTGAAATCAGTGTACTAACTGAATAGTAAATAGATTCAAATTTTTCTTCACAGCTGTATTATTCAATGCAAAAGCATTTCAGTTCTTTTAAGAGCTTTTATTTACTACTACTTCAAGGTGTATGCCATTTGTTTTCTTTAGCTATTCATAAAACTTGAGTTTTTGGCTTTTGTCATTTTGACACAGTAAATTCTAGAGCATTTGATAAAGCATTAGGGATCATTGTAAGCAATGAAGAAAAGAAAA
>NC_031799.1:67543244-67549952 GCF_001522545.3 Parus major | reverse complement strand
AAAGGAAAGGAAAGGAAAGGAAAGGAAAGGAAAGGAAAAAGAAAAGAAAAAGAAAAGAAAAAAGAAAAGAAAAGAAAAAGAAAAGAAAAAAGAAAAGGAGAAAAAAGAAAAGAAAACCATTACCTTTTTTGAATGCTTGTATAAAATAGTGTGGAATTACACTAGGTAAGAACTGTGCAGTGGGAGTGTGTGGTCTGTGGGAGACTGAAATGTTGGAAAAAGTAAATGCATTTTAGATACAAATGGGCAGTCTTTGCTTGCCAGCTGTCTCAGCATGATCAAATTACATAGTGGTAGAGTGATCTCTGCAGAGCTTTCATGAGTGTTGTGAAGGAGGACAAGGCAGAGTCTTTATGGAGTTTGACAGGTAGCATTGCAGTGACACTTTTCTACAAGAAGGCACCTTGGGGCTGGGGACAGGAGGCTCTCTGGCACTTCACACTGTACATGTATTTGCTGCACTTTGTCTGGTAAAATACTGGATTTTAGAAGTCATACTGCAGCCATAAGTGTGTTGTTAAGTGTGTTAAATCCTGCAGAGAGACTTAGACAAATTAGAGAGATAAGCAATGACCAGCCATATGGAGCTCAATGAGGGAAAGTGCTGGATGCTGCACGCAGGATGGACAACCCTGGGTGTACAGACAGACTGGAGAATGGGAGGCTGGAGAGCAGCCCTTGTAGAAAGGGACCTGGGGATCCTGGTTGATGGCAAGTTGAACATGAACCAGCAGTGCCCTGGCAGCCAGGAGGGACAACACTGTCCTGGGGGCATCAGGCCCAGCATCATCAGCTGGGCAAGGGAGGGGATTGTCCTGCTCTGCTCTGGGCTGGGGCAGCCTCACCTCGAGTGCTGGGGGCAGTTCTGGGTGCCACCATATAAGAAAAACACTGAGCTATCAGAGGGTGTTCAAAGGAGGGCAATGAAGACAGTGAAGGGCCTCAAGGCAAGCTGTATGAGAGGTGGCTGAGGGCACTTGTTCTGTTCAGCCTGGAGGAGGGGAGTGTGAGGAGGAAGCTCACTGCAGTTACAACTTCCTTGTGAGGAGGAGGGGCAGACACTGATCTCTGTGATGACCAATGACAGGACTCGAGAAAATGGCCTAAAGCTGAGTCAGAGGATATTATGGTTAAATATCAGAAATACATTTTTTTCACCAAGAGGGTGAAAACATGCCCATGAATGTTTGGGCATGGAATGGGGTCCCCAGGGCAGTGGTCACAGCACTGAGCCTGACAGAGTTCAAGCAGCATTTGGACAATGCTCTCAGACACATGGTGTGCCTCTTGGGGATGGTCCTGTGCAGGGCCAGGGGCTGGATTCAATGATCCTTGTGGGTCCCTTACAAATGAGGATATTCTGTGATCCTATGATTCAATGAATCAATGATTCTGTTGTTCTCCTTTAAGCCTAGGGCATACATTTTTAAGGTTATCTGCCTGAGTTATGACTCCTGGTTTAGTGCCCCTGGCATACCTCTTTTCTTTGGTATCTGGAAGCAGATATGTGCCATGATATCCTCAAAGGTGGCCTTTATTGCTGCATGTAGCCAGTGGGAACTTAGTGTGCACCCTTATGGGGAAATACACTCATAACAGGTCATCACAATATACCACTTCTGTGCCCTCCAAAATCATGCCCCAAATGTGTTTGAGAATCACTGAACTGACATTGATTGGCAGAAGGAAGGAAGGATACAGACCACAATGTGGAAGACCATATGCTCCTGGGTGCAGCCAGAGGGTCATGATCCATGAGCAGGACATTCACCAGGGCCTTTGCAGCCCTTCTGCCTGTGCTGTTCTGCCAAGTGCTGCCTGTGCTACCGTGCTCTCCAGGCTCAGTATGAGGTGGATCATGTGCAGGAGCAGCGGGGCTTTGCATTATTCCCAAGTGTATATAAGGAAGGAGGAGACTTTGCTCCCTGATGCTCAAAAAGGAATTTAGCCCAACAGACATTTGTGGAAACTCCAGTCAAGAAAACCTGGACCATTCCAAGAATTTTGAAAGTAAAAAAAGAGTATTTTTTATCTCAATACTTTGTTGTAATAGCTTGAAGGATATAAAACCCATATTGTTTAAGAAGTCATTAAATAGATGGGTTAGTGTTTATCGTATTTAAAAGTGAGTACAATTCTGTAAGTTCAGCAATGTGATTTCAGAGTAACTAAATGCAATCTAGTGTGTTTTTACATCTCTTCATGTGTGTACACAGGAGAGAGCAGTAATACATAAACATTAATATGAGAATGAGAATCTCATGAGATGAGAATCTCATTAAGATGAGAGTGTAGAAACTGATGGTTCATTCGCTTAAATATATACTATTTTGGGAGATGGGGAAAGCGCTGTCCTCCAGCTGTGCATCTCTCAGGTCTCCCAGGAGTAGGTACATTTTGGGTGGTCTTTACTTTGTTTTTATGAAGGGATTTTGTTATGTGTTACTGCTGCTTCCTGTTAGTATCATATATGGAGATAAATGTAACATCACAACAAAACCTGAAAGCTGAAGAAAGTGTTTAATGTCAGTTGTGCACTTAAAATATATTTGGAACCAAAATATTTTTTTCTGATTGGGCCTTCTTTTGCTGTCTGATGCACTTTTTCAGAATAGGAAATTTGAGATTGGAAGTTGTGATGCAGTTTTGACCAGAGCTGTATATAGTTATGGGTTGCTTTATCCCAGGCTCATGCAGATGTCTTTTTTTATTTTTCAATGCCAAAATTCAATAGTTCATTTAAAAATTGATTGTCCTTTCTGCATCCCTGGATTTTTAGCTCCACCATTCACCTTCTGACATCTCAGAGAACAGTAAAAGGCTGTGACATTAATTACTTGGGGGCAATACCAAGAAGATTAGGGGTAAAAGAAATCTCATAATAAACTGTAGCATAGTTAATGGATTTGAAAATCATGATTGGATAGAAATGTATCACATGCATTACTATTTTGCATGTATCTGTAATGTTCTGTTCATTTCATCTATGCCCATTTTTTCTCCATATTCGGAAGTGCTTTCCCACACAAAATGAAATCATTTGTTTTTAATAGAATGCAGATGAAAATACAAAATTTTTATTGTTTGGTTACTTTGGTTACCACTTTATTGTTGACATTGTTCTGGTTGGTCTTAAAATAAAAATTTAGATAGATTGTTCTTATATTTGTAATATTTTTTTTTTAAAAATTGAACCAAATCCTTGCATATTTTAACTGCATTGATTTCAGTCTGCTTTTCCATAGTTTGCTTTGGCATATTAAGCCCAGGCAGTGAACTGTGATTTTATACACTAGACAAATAGAACTCTGCAGGTGTAGGAGAGAAATCATACTGTCCTGACCAGAAACAGTCCTGTGGTGAACATCATTAAGAAAAGGAAGAACCACTGTGCTAAAACTTGGAAAATGTTTTTGCTGTAAGCAATGAAAATGAAATATAGAGAGCACATACCTATTGCATCTCTTGTAAAAGTGGCAGAAAGTTAAATGCTTTCTAATAACCCTTTGGTCATTACCATGTTTCTGAGCACTCAGACATGTAAGAGGTGAAAATTTTTCTTCTTTGAGAGAAGGAAAAATGAAACACACAAGAGAGGGGGAACATGGGGATATTATTTGTTTTTCACTGTCCTCTAACCTTCCCATATTTCCACTATACTGTACAGTACATCAATTGTCAATATTGGATTTCCTTAAAAAGGTCACTGAAAATGCATTCTGGATTTGAAAAGTAGGTTGTATTAGCTTTGGATGGATGTATTATATTATTTTCAGAAATAGTAAGGAGAAGAAAAATATAATCTTCCTATTAATCCTCATGTGAAATATATTATCCTCAGTTGTGGATAAATGGACAGTCATCACCCCAGTGCTGCTAAAAAGGCAGAGAGGAATGCATTGATTTAATCTGTTGGTTTGGAACTATTATTTTGGCTTTTTCCATTTCTTTTACTATTTATTATTTTGCATTTTTCTCCAGTCAAGAGCTGGTTTCTTCCTCCATTATTCCTGTGTTGTGCCAGTCATGAGATTTTTCAGAGACCTCTTGTTTTCTCAACTTTTCCTCTACCCCCTCTAACTACCTCCACTCTCTCTTACACTGTTTTTCTTTCCCAGCAGCCGTTTTCCCACAGCACCACATTTCTCTCTGAGCAGCACTCAGAAGAGCTGCCCCTTTAGCTTGTTCCTGGGGGAAGGAGGAGGGGAGGGGTTGGGTGCAGCTGCCCAGAGAGGGCTGCAGCACTCTGCCTGTCTGTTCCCCTCTATTCTGCTCCTGTCTGCTTCTGTAAAGCAGAAGAGAGAGGCACAGGCAATGCTGCCAGCACCAGCAGAAATTCTGGGGCTTCTGCCCAAAAAGAAACACCTGCAGACCTTGTTAAATTTCTGGGAATGGGTTGGTTGGACAGGTGATGCTTTAAATTTTTCTTTCTCTAAAAATTATGTCATAACCGTGGTGTTTCGGTGGAGTGTTAAATCACTTCACAGTAAGAGATTTCTACATTTAAATGTCAAATCAAATGGCTCAATCCACTGAGTGGCAGATGTATTTTAGTCAGCAGTGCTTTTATGAAAAAAAAACTTTTAAGATTGCTCTTCCTGTCAAAGCTCCCAGCCTGAATGTGGGTGAGGAACCAGATCCCTTTGACATAGGAAAGGGCTTCTGAGGGGCTGCAGGATCAAGGGTGGCGCAGGCCAAGTGTGGGGATGAGCCCCTCGCTGCCTCCCCCAGTGAGAGAGCCAGTGAGCAGTGAGTGACACAAAAACTCCCATTCAAGGCTAAAGAAAGGATGCAATTCCTTGGGCCATAAGCGGAACTGAATCCTTGCCGGGGAACCTCCTGGATGTGTCAGCTGCAGCATGTGGCCCAGCTTCTGCCTGCCATTTATCAGCCCCTTTCTTGGTGCTTCCTTGCCTTGTGGTATGCTTTTTGCACTTCTCTGGAATGCCTGGCTGCCCACTGAGTGGAGAGCAGCAGCTTCCGGAGAGCATCCAGCATCCAGCTGTTGGGAGCCTGGGTGCCTGCCAGTCAGGCAGTTCTTTTGGCTCTGAAATAGAGGAAATCAAGAAGAGAACACACACACACAAAAAAAAAACCAAACCAAAAAAACAGAAGAAAACCAATAAAACCAAACACAAATATTTCAGGGGGAAGAAATGCAGAGAGATATCTAAGGTGAAAATACAGAGAGGTTTAATTATCAGTGTGGTTATTTATTTATTTATTTATTGTCTTGCTCATTAGAGCACTGATCCATCACAGCTTCCCTCTCAGCAGCAGGCACTGACAGGGGCTGTGGGAGGGGAACTGCTGGTTTGGGGGTGAGAGCTGTTCTGCACCAATCCCCCATGCCAAACCAGGGAGGGACCTGCTGAGGTACCTCATCAGCTCTGGTAAAACCCTTTGGGAATATACTCATGGGGTTTATGTGATAAATGTTTTCGATATTGAGAAGTGTAGCACAAGCCATTTTTTTCCCTCTGGGGGAAAAAATAATTTTCTCCCAAACTTCTGTGCTTTTGTGCATCTTTCCTCTTAGGTGCTCCTAGAAAAATAAACATGAATTAACTTGTAGTAAAACTATAATTTGCATACTTGTAAGATGTACGTGAAGTGTTGTCTGGCAACAAGGAATGCCTTTTAAGCAATAGCATTTTGAAAGGGGAGGGAGCAACTGTAACCCATCTTTTGTTCCTCATGGAAGTGGTCACGACACAGGGGTTAGTCTTTCTGATGTTGGCAGCACTGCTGGGGTAGATGGACCATCATCCACATTATCAGCTGACAGACCTGCCACAGGAGCCTTGCACCTGTTGTGTAGAGGCACCTGAGGAGGTGAGGGAGATACCTGGGGAGGCTTTAGTTGCCACTCTGAGCATAGACTTGCGCCTGTTTTCTCCTTTACTGTAAGTTACTGCCTTCTTTCTTTGCTTGGGGGTGGGGCTGCAGGGTGTGGGATACAGGATCTTGGAGGTTTTTTCTCACAGATGTTCCTATTTTTGTCTCAAGGAGGGAAGAGCATGACTCCAGCAGCTTCTTCTCGGGCTCCCTGATGTTCCTTAACCTGTCCATTTCCCTTCAAAGCTCTGCCATCATCTACTTGGTTACACACCTCACACAGGTGTCCTCGCTCTGCCACCTCCTGTGGACTAGGAGTGCAGTACATCAGCCATGGCTGAAAACAGTGACAAAGGACACTACCCAGCACAGGACAACTTCTCGCTGCTGGGGTCATCCCTGCTCTGAACTCAACACTCAATAGTGTGTCTCCTCAGCTTACTAATAGAAAATTATTGGCAGAGGAGGTTACATAAAGCATATTACAGCACAAACCACCATAATAAAGATTTTGAACAGTATCAATGGGCCACAAATAAAAACCCTGACATGGGTTCCTTCCCTAACACATGCACATACATGCTAAACACATCTCAGTGTTACTGGGCCTTCTATTGAAATAACAAAATACTGTGTTATTTCTGTTTCAAGATTCAATACAGGGCAAGTGACTTGCTGAGTTCAGGCAGTTTCAGGTTTCTACATAACTGTAAACCATTCTGCTTTTTAAAAACTAATCTAGGAACCTTGGGATTTTTTTTTCTGTTTGGGTTTCTCCTCCTTCTCCTTCTCCTTCTCCTTCTCCTTCTCCTTCTCCTTCTCCTTCTCCTTCTCCTTCTCCTTCTCCTTCTCCTTCTCCTTCTCCTTCTC
>NC_031799.1:67540806-67543099 GCF_001522545.3 Parus major | reverse complement strand
TTGCATGACAAGTGCTGGAAAATAAATACTTTTCCCCTTTCAATACTGAAGCGACTGCTTAATGTTTCTGTCTAACAATAATTTAACCTTAAAAACAATCAAAACTTTCTGCTGTAATTTCAGATACTTCAAGATGATCATCTGATCTCCAAGGACAGAAAGACTGATTACTATTCAAGGGGGGAAAAAAAAAAGTCCACTCTTATTTTAATTAAAAAGATTCTCTGTTTGTGTTGGAAATTACTTCAAAGTTTGAATTAAAGATGAAATTATTTCCTTTAATCAAAGTTATAAAACATTTATGTTATTAATGTGAATACCTAAAAGAGACAAAAATATTTTTTTTTGCTTTTTCCAAACCTTTGCTGAGGACTGGAATTTGTTTTGTTTCCCTTATGGCTTTTGGTTATTTACAGGATGTAACTCACAGGTCCTCTAACATGAGTTTTACATTAAAAACACCTCTTAAACTCATACCACCACCAGCTGAGAATATTCAGTTATTTTATTTTTTTAAACCTAATTTTGCAGAGGACTTTCGCTCTTGTCATTGTTTTTTTCTTTCAAGGGGACATTTTGACACAATATCTGATGTAACATTGAGGTTTGGAGATCCTGAATATTTAGAGATTCTGTCCAAGACAGAGGGTCTCGAGATGGTTTTGTGGCAGGTGCTGCAGGGCAGCCCCACCAGGCCTCCAAGGAGTGCTCAGGAGTGACAGCTCCTTTCCCTCATACATCAAGCTCCTTAACAGCCACTGCAGTTCATTTTTCCCCACACGAGAGTCTTCAGTCAGAAGTTGCTCTGTGCAGTGATGTGAACTGTCACACAAACCTGGGTTCTGACTCAGATGGTGTCTGTGTCCCTGCATTGATGAGTCAGGCATGTGTCACCTCAGCTTTTTCCTTGTCTGCCTTCTTCATTGCTCTTGCCAATAACCTACCCCAGCCCTGAGCATCTGGCAGGTTCCACTATTCCACTGGACCCCTGCAAATTCCAAAGAAGCATCCTCTATCCAGGAGGGAGTGAGACCTGCATAGGTCCAGCACAGCATGGAAAACACTACATTTCTTACCATGATCTTGAAAACTACAGGCAGTAACACTGCCTTTGCAGTGACTTAGCAATTGCAAACATGGTAGAATCATTTACATGCTTTTCTTTTACCAGTGATTAGCATGCTGTGGAAAGGTCAGGGGAAAACACTTCTGAAAAACTGACATTCCAGTTTTAAACAGAGAAAGACTGAGTCATGGAAGAAATCATTTCTCCAAGCCTATACACTGAATTGTGACAGAATTAGAATTAAAATAGTCTGCTTTTATTCTTCTCAAGTGTTGCTGCTGTCTTTCATCTGTATATTTTCTGCTTTATGCACTGTTGCAGATTTTCTTGATTTTGCGTTTCTTTGTTATGTTCTTTAAACCAAAAATGCAAAAGTGCTTCCTCTCTTCACTTATTACCTCCTTTCAGATCCCTTATCTCCCACCTCATATTAATTGATTCATTCCTTTCTCCAGAGTTTAGGACTATAAATACTAATTATTATTTCACAGCTCCATGTATGTTTTGGGCTGAAATTGTGACTTGTCAATAATTGCACATCTATAATGATGAGAAAGCTAAAATACTTTAAAAGCTGAAATAAGGTGATTAACTTTTAAATAGATCTCCATTTTATCCTATCCAGATTTTTGAAGACACTATGAAGTCTCACTAGATCATATTGTTTTCAGACTGCTCAGAGAACTTGTGAGTAAGGATGCCTGCAAAATGCTTTTGAAGGTGCTGGAGTCCATCAGTGCTGGTCACTTTTTAAGCACCACCTCCTAAGGGCACAGGAGCAGGCAATTCCAAAATGTTGGAAGTCAAGCAGGCAGAAGGCTGGCTTGGCTGAGCAGTGATGTTTTGGAGCTAAAGCAAGAAAAAGGAGATGTGTGGCCGAAGACAGGAGACATGGGAAGGAAATAGTGATACTCCTGTAAGGGAGAAAATTCATGCAGCCAAAAAAAATGGAGTTGAAGCTGCCAGAACTGTGGGGGACAATTAAAAGTTGGGTTTTTTTAAATAGCTCAAGAGCAAAAGGCAGTGCAGAGATAACACTGGTGCACTGCAGGATTAGAATGGTCACCCCCCTAACAGGGACAGAGACAAGGCAGAGGTGTTTAATGCTTTCCTTGCCTCTGTCCCCAGCACTGCTGATGGGCCAAGGGGGTCTGAGTGCCCCGAGCTGGAGGACCATGGCTGTGAGAGTGACAGACTCCCAGCTGACCCTGAGCCTGTGCAGGTCCT
>NC_031799.1:67493956-67540555 GCF_001522545.3 Parus major | reverse complement strand
TCAGTCACACCTTTAGTGGTATCACTGGTAAAATAATGGAGAAAATTGTTCCTGAAGATACTGAAAAACATCTGAAGTACAATGCAGCCCTTAGCCACAATGAGCATGGTTTCATGAGGCCAAAGTTCTGCTTGTTCAAGGTCATTTTGTTTTGCAACAAGGTAACCAACCTTTGAGGATCAAGGGAAACCACACAGTCTTGATGCAGTCCTTTGGATTTCAGCAGATTTCAATACTGTGTTTTCCAGGATCCTTCTGTACAAAACATCCAGCAAAAAGCTGGATAAACAGATCCTGTCATGGGTGAGTAATTGTTTCACAATTTTACAAATGGGGACAGTGACTGGGGTGACATTGTACTGGTGACCTGTCACTAGCAGGGCTCTGTTCCATCCTTGGTCCTGTGCTCTTCAAATCTTCATAAATGGCTTGGACACAGGACTCAAAGATAAGTTAAATAAGTTTGCTGATGACATTAAATTGGGAGATGCTAAAAAGAGGCTGGGAAACAGCACTACAGAAAGGGACTTTGAGATCCTGGTTGGTGGCAAATTGAACATGAGTCAGCAGTGCCCTGGCAGCCAGGAGGGCAAATCCTGTCCTGGGGGCATCAGGCCCAGCATCACCAGCTGGGCAAGGGAGGGGATTGTCCTGCTCTGCTCTGGGCCAGCCTCACCTCGAGTGCTGGGGACAGTTTTGAGTGCCACCATGTAAGATAGAAAGATATCAGAGAGTATCTAAAGGAGGGCCATGAAGACAGTGAAGGGCCTCAAGGGACAGACACACAATAAGTGGTTGAAGGCACTTGGTCTGTTCAGCCTGGAGGAGAGGAGGCTGAGGGGACACCCCATTGCAGTTACAAATTCCCTGTGAGAGGAAGATGAGGGGCAGACGCTGATTTCTTCTTTGTGGTGACCAGTGACAGAACCCAAGGGAATGGCCTAAAGTTGAGTGGGGGGAGGTTTGGGCTAACTATCAGGAAATTTTTTACGCTCAGAGGTTGTCTGGGCACTGGAACAGTGTCCCCAGGGCAGTGGTCAATGCACCAACCTTGACAGAGTGCAAGAAGTCTTTGGACAATGCTCTCAGACACATGGTGACACTCTTGGGTGGGATGCTATGCAGGGCCAGGAGTTGCATTTGATGATCCTTGTGGGTCCTTTTCAGCTCACGAAATTCTATGACTGAATGATTTTTCTTCTACTACATTTTCTTTTCCAAGTTAGAGGTGCTCTTGTTCAAATGCTTTTGGACTGCTTTGTAAGTTTTTTTGGTTTGGGTTGGTTTTTTTGATTATTACATACTTCTAAATTTTTTTAAAGAAGAAAAAATCCAGTGATACCACTTAAAGGGTAGCTTGGATCTCTTGACCAGGTAATGAAATTTTGTAAGGCATAATGCTTAAACACTGATAATATAGGAGACCACATCCTCTCTGTAGCTTTCTGCTCACGTCAGTCCTAAGTGTCTCAGAATGAAATTGCAGAGCCAGAAATGCATTACCCAAGGACTTTTAAATTCAGAGCAGTGCAATTGTTGAAATATTGAGAGGTAATGTAATGTGTCTTGTTTCCAAAACCTGTGTGTGACTGATCAGCCTTTGTATGCCTTTTTCCACTAATGTTCTTGTCTAAAATCACAGTGCTCTAAATGACCCTGGTGGGCATGGCAGTGAGTGCTAAAGCTGTACCTCATGGTGCTTGCTAGTTCACATTTTGATCAACTCTAGGGAATATGTGACCTATAGCTAACTAAACATATTGTTTCTCACAGGTCCAGCCGAGTCACTGAAATGTGAGCATCTCAGGATACCAAACTTGTGACTTGAAATACAAGTTATTGATTATTGCTTTGGAAAAAGTAGCTGAAGTCAATTAATGACACATCATATAACTTCTTAACTAAATGATGGCTATAAATGATAATCTTCAGCTGAGATGTTGGCAACTTACTAGAAACAGCTTTGAGATGTGTAGGAGTTACATATCTCAATTTGTTTCTAATGCTGTCTTTCAGCCTAAGAACAACATACTGGTTTCAGGAAGAAGGGATTATTTTATCAGAAGTAAACCAGTAAATTTGTCTTGCACTTTGTTTTGTAAACTGGCTTTGAGGTCTTTTTGAGGAAATGGATCCTCTTGTCTAAGTCCTGTAATAACCTTGCCTTGAATACCATGTGAGCCGTCTGCCACAGTGACAGCATCCTTCATCTTTTGGGTAGTCAGGATGAGATTGGTGCTGGGACTGAAGGAAACAAGGGGATCTGTGGGTTTTCTTAGTTCTTCCATTTTGTGTGAGGAATGGAAACAGAAGGTGGTCCTTGCACTAGTAATAAGTACAATGGAATCCTACAGTGGCAGTGAACAATCCTGCTATCTTTGTCTGATCTCCTTCATCCAAAACCAAAACTGAAACGAAAACCAAACCCAAAACAACACAAAGCTCTCACCAAAGTTGACCCAAGCTTAGGTCTTAGTGACAAATATTGTCCTTTACTTCATACAGCCCGCAATGATGCAAGCTTTTCGTTTTGTGTACTGACTTTCTGACACACCCACTGCGTAATTTTAAGTCCTGGACTATGTATACAGAGGTTGTTTTCCATAACAAAGCAAGGCTAATGGAATCCTAATTCCTTCATATAGTGGAATTTTGTGTTTTTCCCAGCATTCCAATCAGCATCAAAATTTTATCAGAAAGTTTATTGATTGAAGTTAAACTGTACCCAGGCAGCTGTGATGCTGTTAGTTATTGCAGGCTCCCTGGGGGTGATGTTTGGCACAGAAATCCTTCTGTACAGCCTCCCTATGCAGTGATCTCCAACAGAGCCCCTGTTTGCTCTGACTAATGACAGACTAACCTTCGTTTGAGGACAAGTTGATAAAAGCAATTTTTTAGGGGCAAAAAAGAATGAGCTGCTGAGTTAGTTGATACAATGAATTCCTGAACAGATGTAGCAAACCCTAGACTACAAATAGTGCTTGAAATCTTAAATCAACACTTCAGACTTGTTGTAGCATGATGCAAATGCAGGAAAGAGTCTTTTTTACTATTCCTTTACAATCTAGGATCAATGGAAAACAAAAGGCAGAGGACATCCATCACAGTCAGAGAAACCAGTACTACTTTTGGAGACGGAGGAAAAACTCTGTATTAATTTTTCTCTAAACACCCTGTGGAGGACATTTGTCATATATATGGATCAAAGAATGGTATAAAGAGACAATGCAGAAGAGGATGCTGATTCACTAACCCAGTCTTGCCCTCCGAAAAAATGGTTGCTTATATATCCTGTCTTAGCCGTATCTCCTAAAAATGCAACTACAACTTTTAAAACAGGATATTGACCTCTAGCATGAATAAAACATACTGCCCTTCCTTAATACTTTTGTTCTGCTGTAACAGTAGTAGTGCTGACGTGGCTAGAGCAAGGGACAGCAAAGACCTAGGACAGCAAAACTTCATAGAAACAGACAGTGCTACATGTCCTTGTGAGACACAGCAGAGACAAGACGCTCCTTCAGAGAGGTCCTATGGACATTGAAAATGTAGTATCACTCTATGGTACACAGGTAATATTTATTATTGAATACAGTTAATAGCCTGTGCTTCTGGGTCTGAAATTTACCTCTTCCAGCCCTCTAACTTCCCATGTCTCCTCTTGGTTTAGTCCTTTGCCATATCCAAAACAGGAAGTTCTTCTTCCAAGTGAGCTAGTTGTATATTATGCTTTTTGATCTTTCTTCTTATTTTGCACTTTAAAATCTTAATGTTCCTTAATCCTCCATAGAATTGCTCATTTTGCTTCAGAGCAAGGATTTAAGCCAGCTATTAAGTGTAGTTAGAATCCTGCTTCTTACACAGGAAACAACTGGCAGATAAATTCAGTTTTAGTCAGAACTTGTGCTGCAGTTGGGAGGACATGTGCTCCTTGATTAAAAGTTGGTTTTCCAGGGTGCTCCTGTGTATTTTTGAGGAAGAACTGGTTACCTTTGTAGTTTATAACAGGTTGCTTGGTTTGGTTTTCAAGCAGGCAGCATTTTACTTAAAAGATAGTTCTGTGTATACTACAGTGCAATCTGCTTTGTCCCTGGTGGAAGGTGGAAATGTGGAAAGGCATGGGCAGGAAAGAGAACACTGAGGGATAACTGGCAAATATCTTTGTCAACTAGAATGGAAATAGCTTGATGCATGAAGTATCATTGATGATTTTCAAAAGCAAGGACATGAGAATCAAAATTTTCTGGGTTGCCAGAGTTGCCCTAAGGATGTTGCAGGAGCAGGGGGAGTTGAAGTATGCTCTGGAAAACTTGTGGAAAACATTTGGGAATAATTCAAAATAGCAGGGGATGTTTTCCCTTGGTTCAAATACAGAGAGAAAAAAATCAACTGCTCTGTACCTTCTTCACATAAAACAGACCTTTAGTAGGTCAGTTAGACTGTATTTACTTTAACATTGATTTCCAGCCTTTGCTTCCTAGAATTACTGTCTCATGTTCTTGCAAGGATCATTCCAAAGAACTAATCAAGTTGGCGCAGAATTTATTTCAGTCTGCTTAGGCTAGGAATTAGCATACTTCTAATGTATGCAGCTTTCCTTTTCCTTCTTGGTTTGTTTTTGTTGTTTTTTTTATGTTTTTTTTGCTTTGTTTTTATGTGTGGGATATTGTTTTCTTCCTATTTCAATTCCCACTGCTTATGCCCCACTTTTCTGGGCATTGTTTGCATAGCAGCTGGAGCCTTCTCAGTGACAACATAAGTTAAGCTGGAGCAAACAAGGTGTTGAGGTTCCCTGTGGAGGCCCTTGAGCCTATTAGGGGAACTTCTAGAGTGATGCCCTGGAAGAATCTACCACAGGCTTCAAGACAGCCTGACTGCTTGGGGTGAGAAAGAAGGCCTCCCCATGGTGCTCTGCAACCCTGGGTTAATCTGCCTCAGTCTCTATAGGTCACTGCCCTTTGCCCTGCCCCTGTGCCACCCTGCCCCCAAACTTAACCTGGGACACTGCATTGAATCCCTGTCTTTGATCTCTTCGGCATGGGATGTCTTTTGTCCTTGGAGTTTGCAATAAACCTCGCTGGAATACTGTGCAGGAGACCCTTCCCGTCTTTCTCTGCAGACCTGTCTGTGCTGTGTGGGTGTGGATTCGGTGACTGACTGTGCCTACCCAAACAGCTTCCTCAGAAGATGCTTTTGGAGTGGTAGCAGCAATCACCATCGATTTTCCACGCTGCTACAGGTCCCAGGCAGAACACTGATGTGGGAGAAAATAATGTAAAAACAGTGTTAAGAGCATGCAGCTTCAATGTCTTTTCTATAACCAGGGCAACCCTAGCATTCACTTTTAAGTGCCTCGCTGCTATTTACCAGGGGTGCAGAACATCTGACAGCCACCTTGTTTCACAATTAAAAATGAACTTTAGCAGTTCAAGAGTTTTGTTTTGGTTTGTTCCTCTTTTGAATTTCATCTATAATTGTGCAGGGTTTGCTGGTCCTTCTCCTTGGTTACTCAAACCTTTTTCAAAGCCTTATTGTCTTGAAATGTTCTTTGCTCACTCACTGCCTAAAAATGTCTCTCAGTCTTTCCTGGAAATCTGTTAGCTATAAAGCTGTTTAATTCCACAATTCCTGGAGGCTTTGGGCCCCTGTGTCAAGCACTGGATGCATTTAAATTTCAGTGGGGATGTTCAGTTCAGTATTAACTAGCTTTGTCCCATCCTGCAGTTGCTGGACTGCAAATTTTGCCTGTAATATACCTGCATAACAGTGACTACAGTGAAGTTTTTATCCCTACTTTATTTTTTCCCCTAGCTCTTTGGACTTCTTTTTTTTTTTTTCTTTTTTCTTTTTGATTTTTTTAATATTTTTATTTTTATTTTTTTCTGGCCACCACAATTTATTTGCTCTGCTTTTGGTTTCCCCCTTGCTTTCTCCTTGCTTTGTCTTAGTCACAATTATGAGGTTCACTTCTCTTCCCTGAGAAAGGAAGAAAGAGGATTTGGGACTGTAGAAAGGGGATTGAACAATGGTTTGCATCCTCTGCCTGGTTCTGCACGCGCAGCATTCTCCTCTTCCCAGCAGTGGTGAGCAAATCCAGAACAGTGGTAGCTCCTTTCCTTGCTGCTGTGTGGCCATAGGGTGGCTGATTTGGGGATCTGTCTTCTGCAATTCCCAAATCATAAAGAAACACTTCCTTCAGTGTGCCCAGAAAAGGTTATAAGAGCAGGAAGGTGTCTTGGACTGGAGAGAGAAGTGACAGATGTCTTAGGGTAGGCTTTTATTTGGTTTCTGCTTTCTTTTCACTCCCAATGAAAACGCAGAAATTCTGGCCTTTTTAACCCAAAGAGTAAAAAAAACAAAAGGTGTGAATCTAATTATTGCCTTGGCTTAGAGTGAGTTTCTACAGGGAATGAAACTAACCTGGCAGGAATTGGGATTATAAGATTTGCATAGGATAAAGCCATTGCTGCTTTGAGCTTTGGAGGAGCTGACAGCATGCTTATCTAGACTATATATGCTTCTCCAGGCTTGTATATTGACCTTTCAGATTAGTGAACAGTAACTCATGATATTTTGAACCTTGAAGGGTGGCATTTTATGAAGAATGCTTTTTCTTTTTTTTTTTCCCCTAAATTTCTTGTCATAGATTGAGCAAAGGTTGGGTGAATACAGTCATTTAGTACATTTCAGACAATTAGTATTTTACAGTGCAAGAAACTAGAATTTCCATGTTCCTTCCCCCCTTTTTCTTGTTTGTATGAGCCTTTATATTGCCTCTTGCATGCTACAGCAAATAAGTAAAACCAGAGCTCTACATTTGTTAGCCAGGTCTACAGATGTTGCTTTACAGGCAATGTTGCAGAAGGACCTCTGAGTCCCTTTTCCATGGGAAAGCTGGTTGTGCAGCTCCCTGCTTCCTTTCTCTCAAGACTTTTGTAGTCTCACATGCAATGACAGCAAACATTCTTGAAGCTTTTTCATATTTCATCATTTTCTTCTTTCAAAACTTAGGTGCTCTTTCAAAAACTGGACAGATGTTACTAAGTATGCATGTTGCAGTCATGCAGTACCCTAAAATACCATTCCATTTTGCTCTAAGTTTTGTGTCATGAGGAGGAAGAAGACTTCTCAGTAAGGGAGAAACATGGCAGAAAACCCCACTTTTACTCTCATTTTGCTTCAGTCTTTTCACTGGACAACATTTGTCCCTGGAAAGCAACAGGGGTCTTGCCCTGAACCTTCAAAAACTCCATTTCAAAGTGTTAAAAAGGCCTTTAGTGTGTTTTAATCTGTTTTAACCTGTTGTCATGTGAAATGTCTGTAGTAACATAAAATCATACCTTTTTCAGAAAAAGACATACAATGTAAAAAGAAAAAGGTTAGTTGATGAAACACAGGAAGAGTAAGCAGGAGTGCTGACTCACCAGCTTGCTCCTCTGTGTCCATTTAACCTGTAGAAGGGGGAGTGGTTGGGTGCTCAGCTGGGGTCTCAGGACACCTCAGGCTCCCTGTGACACACAGTAGGGGAGGGCCTGCTCTCCATCCTGTTCATCACTGCAGCTCCATAGACTTGGCACAGTTTTCAGGGAGCAGATGTTCAAGATACCCCAAGCCATTTATTCCCACAGCCTGCACAATGTGTATAATGCAGAAATGTATTAAATATGTGGGAGCTTCAGCTACTGTTAAAATATTTTAAACTGCTGTTTAACTACTGTTCTCTGCTGTTGTTGATTGGTGATTGAATGATGCTGGATCAAACCTTATAGGCAAACTGGCCAGGGTTGGAGGTTTATGACATAAAAGACAATATCAGCACAAAAAATGAGAGGATGAATTGGGGAATAGGTAAGAAGCACCTTCTAATCTGCACAGAAGGTTCAAAAGGTTTCCAAGATGAATAGTGGGGTATTTAAGAGCATTTATTTTGTAAGACAGATCTTGAGCAATTTATGACTCAAACTGATGTTTCATGGATGTGGGAGCTGAAAGTCAGGATTTTTTTCTTCTTTTTTCTTCCAATGAAAAGGTTTTAAGACTTACATGTCCTTTTAAAATTTCCAAACTGTGCACACAATGTTTTTTGGAGGGGTTGTTGCAGTTTATATTTGGCTTGATTATAGTGCAGGTGTATGTTTTATGATGTTGTTGATGGATGTGTCCTAATTGTGCAGGGGGAAACCATGAACATAAGGACATGACAATTTTCATAATGAATGACTAAACACTATAAGAAGTCCTTGAATAAATACTCAAAACGAATTTTAATACCTTATGCATGGTAGAAGGAGCATCAGAGGAGGGAGGAAAGGCAGAACATACTTACTGTGGTTTGGGTGCTATTTTGTATTTTAACACAGTTTTTTCAGTAGATTCTCTTTAGTCTCAGAGGAGTAGATTTGATTTTTCAATTTGATTATGGGGCATCTGAGAGCTTTTAAATGGTGCTGAAACAAGGGCCAGTTGTGAAAATTGACATTTGCTGATAGTATCCACATCCATTTAATAAAATACATTTAAAACATCTGTGTCTTTTGAGTGCTTCTCTAAGTACATATGTATGTGGGAAGGAAGGGGCTTCTTGTTTACAAGGAAAATACTTTTTGGTGATTGGTGGCTGCAAGGGATATGGATTTGTCCTGTAGGGAGTTACATGAGTACTGACAAATCAGCAGCCTTGAAAGGTCCTTGACAAATCAGAGCCATGGCTTGACTGGGATCTAAGTGAAACCTGTAATGTCCTTTCCAGTCTTGAAACCTGAGTCTGAAGGTTACAGAAGCCTTGAAATAATTTTCCATCAGCAGCCAGGCCAATTCTAGGGACAGTCAGAGGAACCTGGAGATGGAAGACCACTCAGTTACAAGATACACTGAGTTTGAATGCTCTGCCTGATATAAATCAGATTTGTGGTGTAAATGAGCCGTCCATGACCCTCCCAACCTCAGCAGCTTCAGCAACAGCAGCAGCAGCAGTGAGACACACTGAGTGAGGCAGCCTGGCTGGGATCCCTGCTAAGGGCACTGGTTTCCCCTCAGCCAGCTTGGAGACAGCCCACCCAAAACCTCCTTAGTTCCTGGATGCTATCACATGTGAAGGTGATAAATTCCCTAAATTCAGAAGCAATCAAACCTTTGTGGAAGAGTTGTGTCTTTAGCTTACAGCATCAGAGGATGAATGCTATTTTCAGAGGGGAAACTAGTCCATATTTGAATTACTCCATGTAGATTTAATGGTGTCATAGTAGTGATAGCAGAATCACACTTTCTCTCCCCTCCCCCTGACTCTTCTGTAAAGCATCTCTGAGGCAAAGCTTACAAAGAAAGAAAAATGAAGTGCTTAACTTTGATCTCCATGAACAAGAAATTAGAAAAAGGAAAGACACCTAGATAGTTTTACCTACAGTAAAACTATTTCTTGGCTAAGTTTAATTTACTGTGAGCACTTTGTTTTTCTTTGAAGCCCCATTTTACTGCAGCTGACATTGGATCTCTGTAAAACACCTACCCACAGTTTTACACATGATTGAGGAGTGTGCAATGAAGGGTGATGGACGAGGCCACAGAACCATCTGGAGAGCAGCTGCCACCTCCCTGCTCTGAGCCAGGGTGGCCCTGATGGCCAGACCTGGCTGCCCACTGTACCCACCTGCCCTGAGGGCTGGCCTCTCCTCCTCAGGCCCTGGGCAGCCCCCAGACAAGTGGCTGAGACCCCTGCCTTGATTTGGTGTATTCTGCTTGCCCAGTGGCATCACCACTTGGCAGAACAGTGACATTAACAGCTCAGTTCATGCCTAGTTTAATTACGGCAAAACCTACAAATCTACATGGAAGATAACATTTTTTTTTTAATTTTTCTTAATGTATATTCTTGCACTCTCTTTTTCCCATCCATTTTCAGTATCACTGAAGCATCATCCTGTCATCTGAGCCTGACTTAAAATGGATAGGATGACATTTGGACAGGAGGGTATTGGAGAAGCTCTGCCTCCTCCTGCTCACCTCTAGGAATAATTTGCTCTATGCCATTTTTTAAAAGTGTGTATGGATATGTAGTAAGATGACAGCTGTGCTTTGTGTGAATGGATTTCTCTCAAACAGAAATAATCAGCTGTCACACGGCTCAAGCACTGTAGAAGGGACTAAAAGAGGAGTTCCATGAGAAAAATACATATGAAATAAACAAATGGAGAGATTGAAGTGAAATCTTATTCTGTTGAGAAACAGAAAAGTATTTCTGTTCTTAGAAAAGAAAGACAGAAATAGTTGCACTTTGAGGTCTGAGCAATCTTTTCTACTGAACTTTCATGTATTTTTTTGACACTATGACAAGCAAGGAGTTGTCTGAGATGGGGAGGATTTATGGAAGCAGGTGGGACATCACTGTAATGTTGCATGGACGCTTCCAAACTTCTGTTGCAGGCTTTGAACAGGGGTGATCTCTGGGGCCCTGTGCTCTGTAACTCCATACTCACCTACCCTCAGGAAACTTAATTGCCTTCCTTTTCTGCTGCAGCAGTGGCAGGGCTCAAACCCAGCAATGAAATTCCTTTGATACATTGCCTACTGTGTAATCAATAGCAAGGAAATTTAATTGCAGTGACAAGGGGCAAAGTAATGGTTATGGGAAGGGAAGGTAACAGCTGTAACACCGCTGGCCTCCTCTCCCCCTGGCTGTGCTTTCCTGCAGGATGACCACAGGAGAAAAATGCCTGATTGAATAATGTTTGCACAGAAACCAGCTGTAAATTCCTTGGGCAGCACAGTTAGGATGCAGTTTGTCAGGTGTGTCTCTTGTGATTGTAGCTCTAACAAGAGCTCTGCTGATGTGTTTTTCATCTAGCTAAAACTACATTGCCTTTATTCGCGTTTTGTTCAAAGACCGGCTGTGAAGATCACACTGAATTGTTGAATAATCTCTGCTAATGCAGAAGTAATACTTGCTTACTTACGTGAGAGTTGGTCCTATTTCTTACTGAAAAACATTTCATTTTTATTAGTTAAAGTAAAAAACCCCATATTAGTAAAGACTACAGCTCAATATAGCATTTCACTTTCATTTCGCTGTTCTGTTTCCTCTCATAAGTTGCTGACTACTTTCTTTAAAAAAAAAAAAAGTAAAAACCAAAAATACAACAACATCAAAGCATATGTCCAATACCCTACCAGCAATCTCTCACAAAAGATTAACTAGTATTTGCAGCACAGGACTCCTGCTGATTGAAGAGGAAAAGATTTGGTGGTAGATACAGGCAGACTCTGAGGAAAAGCCCTAAATATTAAGACAAGCATCAAGATGCCATCTTGATGAGGTGGTATGCAGGTCGTTATTGCAATACTCATGTGTTTTTCATGTTGCTGGAACATTTTCCTCTAACTTTTACCACAAACATTTCCTGCAGAGCCACCCAGATCCTCAGACACTGGTGGACATACTCCCTACCAAATGTAGTGGAGTACAGCTGACCTCCCATAGTACTGGCAGGGTAATGAGGAAGTTTGATTGGATGCTTAATTATGAGCTTCTTAATGCAACTGGTGCAAAATGGGTCTTCTTCCCCTGAAAGTTAGGTGCCAGAGGTGGATTTTCTACCCCTCTGCCCTGCCCTCCCTACAACACAGACCAGCTGTGCAGGTGAAAACTGGGTTTGAGAAGCAGCTTTTACCTGGTGGCTTACAGTCCTGTGTGGCACTCAGATTGCCCATGCACTATAGGTTATTTACCCTATCAGCCCTTTTCCTTTATAGCTGTATTTGTGCCCAAGCTGCCTGGCTATAGCCTTCTTCATCTACTTATAAAAATTAAATTGTATTTTAAAACTGTCTGAACCATGGAAAGTTGGTGGCTCTTTTTGCTCCTCAGAATTTGCATAGATGGGCAAATAAATAGCCATAGGTATGTAAAGAGTTATTGTTCAAAACAACCAAAAGCCCTAAATATCTCAAACATCTGAAAATTTAACATCTTTTTTAGGTTTTTTTTTTAGTGTGAGTAATAACATTTACATAATCAGAGAAGAATCTGGTGACTACAAAGTCTTTTGTTCATGACATCAACTGCTGTCAGAGAAAATGATGAAAGAGCAGCGTTTTAAGATTTTACTGAGAAGGTAAGACTGGTGTTCCTTTTCAGGTCCTGCGTAATGCTTCTTACAGTGGTCTCCCCCTAAATAAGAATTAAAGACTAGTGCCATCTATCCAGAATTCTTCCTAAAGAGATGAGTAAGAACCATACAGGAAAAGTCTCTGTATTGAATATTTCTGTCCTTTCTTCTGAGGACTTGATCTCCTCTCTCCAGCTCACAAAGTCCCAGATTTTCTGGAGAGCCATTACCTTTGGCAGTCCTGCCATAGCCAAGTCACTGTGACATGACCTGATCCAAATGGTGCACAACATGTCAGCCTCCTTTTACACTTGGCATACTGCACTGTGCTGTTTCTTCTCTAAAAAACAGAAGAAGACTCAGAAATGTCTTTTCTAACACAAAAACTGTCTTCCCTTGGGAAAACAACCTTGCTGTTGAAAGGGAAGGTGCAGATAAGTCTGCTTGCTCCATGTGGAGTGTCAGTGCCACTGAAGTACTATAATGCCCACCTCCGTCCTAGATTATGAAGCATTTCTCCAGAAATGAGACAGAAACAAAGAAAAGCAAGGCTCATTCCTAGTGAGCCTATAGTATTTTTGAGGCAAAGCAAGCTTTCCACATGAAGAAATATCTTCAAGGTTTAGCAACAAATTGGTTCTTGTCTACAGCTGCCTTTAAAAATGTATTTTAAGAGTAATTACTTATTAGTCTGTCATGGGGTGACTTTACCTTTAAAATAGCTTTGGGAGCTAAGGAAGTTGAAGCTGCTGGTGGCTGATGGGAGTCTTTCCTCCTGACCAATTATTGGTCATTTCTAAGAATTGACAGCAGTTTTGACCATTGAAAAGTGAAGTCAACTTGTAAACACCTCCTTAAGATGTAAAGTCAGAGGACTCTTGTTCTTTTTGTTTCCTGGCTGTGAAAGGTAACAGAGCTCCAGCTGGCCTCCCATTCCCTGCCCAGACCATGCGGCCCAGGCAGGGGCTGGGCTGGGCCCAGCGGCTCCTGGCCGGGAGATGGGGCCTGCGGGGCTTCTCCCCGGGCTCTGGCCAGGCCAGGCCAGTCCCTGGCTCGGCTGCAGTTTTTGCTGTGACTGAATTCAGCAGAGACTGCCGAGTAAAGAAAAGACAAAAGCTCTTGACCTGCGGCGTGCTGAGACAGTGGCCACACTCTCCAGAGCAGCCATGAAGAATCTTCCATCGCAGACAGCTCCAGCTGCTGCTCCGGCAGAGATCACAGAACCATCGACAAATCCTGGGCAAGATTTTAACTTTTTCATTACCCAGATGAGACTTCCAGATTAATCCTTTTTTCCAGAGAGAGAAAGAGAGAGTAATCAACATGTAAAGAGACTTTATAAACTATCAGAGACAGTAAAGAAAAGAAGCTTCAGGAAAGGTAGAGAATAAGGAGATGCTTTATAAGCTGAAATATTTTTCTGTTAAAGCTATGGAGATGGACAATAAGGTCTTGAAAAAAACTCCTTTAATTCATGACAGAGTATATTGGGGGGAATGGAGTGTTCAAAGTGTGGATTTTGAGTAAAAAGTAAAGTAATTGTGATACAGTGAAGTGCTGGAACAGAGTGAAGTGAAAATTTGAAGCCTTGGGAGGCAAAGAGAAAACTGTTTTCCAGTGAAGCTCACAGAGACAGATGAAGAGAACTTTTGCCTTTGAATAATTCATCCTTAAAAATGACATTCCCTAGACTCATGGCCCATACACACCTCAGAGTGATGTGAAATGAGAGGAGTGAACTCTGATGGCAGATTTCCAGGCAGCTGGCATCAGAAAAATAGAAAGCTGTAACAGAAATAGTTTTCTTGTGAGAAACTCCATAGATTAGCAGAAGAAGACTTCTGTTTCTCTACAAAGACTGATGAAAAGACTGTAGCAGGAATTGGGACTGTTTTAACCACCAAAGTTCCAAAGTTTTTTGTCTCTATGTTGTCAGGTGAACAAGGGAATGGTGGGTAGTAGGGGATAAAAAGGGTTTCCTGGAGGTTTATTCTGGTGTTCTTATTCTTGTAGTTTTGTTAATAAACTTTCTTTATTCATTTTAAGTTTTAAGCCTGTTTTGCTCTTGTTCTAATCCATATCTCATAGCAAGAAATAAGTAATTTTTTTATTTAATGTTTTAAAACCACGACATAGTCACATAATGAACTTGTTTAGATATTTAGAATGAAAGAACTTCATGATTTTTGTGAATTCCTGACATGAAAAAAAATCAGTAGTTGATCTGAGAACAGGAGAAAAGCACATTTGAATACTCAAGAAGCAGAAGTGGAGGGGCTACCTGGCTGCTGTCAATACAACAAGGCAAACACGACCCAAGCATTGCCTTGGATGTGCAAACTGAGCTCTGGTGCCCTCTGAGAGGAGCAGCTGCCAAGCTCCATGTTTGGATTCCTGCTCCTTGTCTTCACACCTAGAACAGCAAGAGGAAGAGGATGGATGCTCAAACCTAAAAAAAAGTCCTTTTAATCCATGCCTGCCCTGGCCTGGCCATCTGGGATGGCTGCCAGCTGGAGGGCAGTGTTGCAGCAAAAGCCACTGCCAGTTTTAGAACTGCCACTAGAACAGCTGCTGTTCTTACTTGGGACTGCAGCTGTTGCTGTGTCAGAAGCATAAAGCTGTTTCCCAGCAGAGCCTTGCCAGGTTTTGCCAACAGTCAGGAGCCTTAATCACACTCCTGGATGGTTGCTCGAATGTTGGGAGGCCATACAGTGGTGATTTACTCCATACAGTGCTTCCATCCTTGGCCTTAGTGTTGGAAACAGAACTTCATTCCAAGGTCTCTGCATGGTCTTTGGTTCATATAAAGGTGTGATGCTTCAAGTCTTGACTGGGTTTATTTTATTCCATGTAGTGAATAGAGAGAAGTCACCGTAGGAGGAGTGATGCAATGGGACCACAGGATGCTGCATTTAATTTTGCATATCTCTAGCACCAGAAGCTTGAAGCCTCCAAAAAAGTAGAGTGTTAAAACCTGTGCAGAATTACTGGTGTTTTGCTCAAGTCATTAAAAAGTGCAGGGACAGAGCAGGCCCACAGCGATGTCATGGGGCCTGGTGCTGTGTGCTGAATTCCTGCAGCACACATGGAACACAAAGCCTAGCACTATTCCTATGTGTTCCCACAGGTGTACTTTTTCTCCTGGCTTACGTTGTTGCTGAATATAGTCTGCACAGCTTCCATCACTCCTGCCACAACTCTCTCTTAAAACACCAACATGATCAGAAAATAAAACAACCCACAGATGTCTCAGAGCCAGCTCTTAGCAGTAACAACAGTCTCATTCCCTTCTTGCTGTCTTACAAGTATGTCTGGTAATAAGAAATTAAAATGTAAATGCCAGCGAAATCTCATCAGGCACATCTAGCAATCTCAGGAAAAGCTTGGTGTTGAAAAGACAACATTTTCTAGGTCTGGAGTAGGGCAGCTGAAGACAGATTTATTCAGAGACTGTCTTATTAGGAAAAAAATTTACATCTGAGTATGAAAGTGCCCCTGTAAAGATGGTGAGTGCTCTGTTTCTTACTTTCCACATTCAGCTGCCTTCCTTCTTGCTTGCTTTCTGTGCCTTGTGAGAAGCAGCAGGCCTGTCATGCCTGCCCATTTGAAGCATTACAGTAGCCTGCCTGACCTCAAAAGACATGCCATGGTGCAGCTTTTGCTGGAGGCTAAATAATGGATGGGTCATTCTCAATGGGAATATGAGACTCACAAATCATTTCCACACAGAGACACAAGAAATCACATTATAGACTTAAAGGGCAGTGGAAAGTCAACAAAATGCCCTTGGGCCTTAGCAAACTTTTGTCCTGGATCACAGAGATCACTAAGTTCGTGAGAAATAGATGTGGCATTGGAAATTGTTTTTCTGTTTCTGCAATGAAATATTTTTGTTCAATATAAAAATAAATACTTGCCATTTAGCTAAGATTATCAATTTGTTGGGCCAGCAAAAGATAACGTCCAAGGCTGGAGCCTTAGGCTTACTGATAGCTGTCTCCAGTGAAGGATCCACAGGGTCTGGGCAGACTGACACTCATGAGCTGCTGGCCTGGGTACCTGACCATGGCCCATGTCTGGGAGTCTCCTCCCAGCACCTGCTGTCCCTGGTGCTCTTGGCCATGGCTACCACACCAAAAAGTTAGGTACACTAAGCAACAACCAGCCACTAGTTTATCTTTCAACAAGTGAAATAAACAAGATTTAGTCATATCAGTTTCTAAGAGGAAAGCCAATCTTCTTAATGGAGGGTATATGTAATTCATTATTCATTTTGGTGAAACGCAGAGTGCACCTTGCTGTGCAGGCCAGCTGCTCATTATAAAATTGATTATGAATTCTCTAAAGCCATCTCTAGGGAGCAGCTAAATTGCATCCATTGCCAACAAAGTCTTTGATATCCCTGTGGCTGAAGAATATTATAATAACAAGGAGTAAAAGAAATATAGACTATGTTCTGATTTTTGATGTTTGTCAGATTTTGCTTGCCTCAAGAAGTTTCGGAAGAGTATGTTTCTGGCATAAAAGCTGCCCTTAACCTCACAGCAGGAGCACCCTAAGATGTCTTGGAAATTGAAGACTACTTTTATTATAAAAAAAAGGTAAGAATTTATCTGCTTTACATTTTTCCCCCATAATAATCAGGTGCGTGGTTCAAATAATAGCATATTGACTCTTTGATTCTGTTGCTTTAATCTGACTTCACCATCATCTCTGTGAAGAGTAAAACAGAGAGAGGAAGGAACATTGGTGATGATAACACTATATGAAAAGATCTAGCAGTTTAGTATTCACTCTATATATCAAATAGCTGGGCATAAAATTGCCTGAAGTTTGACTTTTCTCCAATTTTATGGCATATTTTTTCCCCTGAAACTTATCCTTAATGAACTGTTCACCCTCCCCTCAATAAAAACTCCCCTATATCAGTGTAGGTGAACATTAGAATATAAAGCAGATACTGCATACAAGTGGATCATTAAGAAACTGCAGAAAAATTGAAAGGCTACATGGGTTTTCCCATTTCCTAGTTTTAAATTCACTTAAACCTTGTATTTCACAGTGATTTTGTAATTATAGGAGTTACAACTATAAACCTAATAATTCCTGAGTGACAGATTGTGGCATATGTTGTTTGTGCTTTTTAAAGTCATCTATAGTCTCTGGCTTTCAGGAACTGCTTTAAGAGGTATTTTCAGCTCAGAAGAGGGACAGGAAGGATGCAGGATACAGGAGCTGCCAAGGTCCAAGACAACTATTGGCATAGACACTGGATTTGAAGGGGCAGATTGAACCCGTTGGAGGGAAGATCTGGTGCCACTCCCGTGCTCAGCCAAGTGTCTCCCACACATTTCTGGAATAAGCACATCTGAGAGCCCCAAAATGTAGCTAGAGTTGTAACTGGGTCTGCAAGGAGGCAATTTACTTTGTTCCAAGGCCTTTCCCTGCAGCACTAAAAGCCAAGGTCACAACTGCTTTTCAAGGCAAGGGCTTTTCTCTCTGCTCCTCCCTGTTGTGAAAATGCAGGCCTCATGGGGCTGGAATACTCCAGGGACCCACGTAAATACTTACAGGGTGCTTATGCTGCTTATTTTATTTTATCCCTCCACCCCTGCCTGAGGAACAGCCCTGACCACCTGCTCCTTTCAAGCAGCACATCTGCAGCTCTTTCACAAGTTTCAGACTCGTGGGGTCAGTGTGACTGCTGCTGTGAGCTGCGTCCTAAAGAGATGCATGGGCACTCCCTCAGACTTAAAATGTCTCTGTGTGCTCTCTTGTGCTGGTTTTGGCTAGCAGAGAGATAATTTTCTTCACAGTAGATGTATTTTGTATTTGTGGTGAAAACAGTGTTGATAATACAGGAATGTTTTAGCTATTGCTGAGCAGGGCTTGCACTGGGCCAAGGGCTTTTCTGCTTCTCACACCACTCCAGCAGCAATCAGGCTGGGGGTGCACAAGGACTTGAGAGGGTTTTTTTCTTAGTTTTCCTGTTTAAATATTGTTTCTATATAGAAAAAGGAAAAAACCACACAACAACAAAAAACCAAAAAAAGGGAAAAAAAAAAAAAAAAAAAAAGCACCCTAAGCTTGACAGAGCTTGGCAAAGCCCCTGGGCCCAATCCACCTGAAGTCTTGGGAAAAGACAGAAAGTCAAGGTATCTCTCTGTGAATCAGATGCATAGCACAAAAATTACCTCTGTTCAGGCCCAGACTTTAGATAGCTGATCCTCTGGGTCCATACCTGTGAGTGAAATGGAGCTGTCAAGCTCAATCATGTTCCAAGGTTTTCTAATAATATTTAGCTCGATCGAGGTCACTGCATTCTTTTTGTTTCAGTCCAGGGCAATAGAGTAGTGGAACACGACTCTAAACCCTCACTCAACTAAACCCACAGCCCTGTGCATTTTTATGAATGCATAAGGTTGTAGGTTTAGTTAAGTGAAGGTCTTTGGGACCCTTGGGGATAAGGGCTTAGTGTGTGTTTGTCTGACTTTATAGGGCCTGCGACTTTCGTGTCTTAATGTTAACAGGATGGACTGTCACAACTACTGACTGCAGACTAAATTTTAGCAACTGGATTATCCTACTAACCCTTCTCTCTACTTTCTATTTAGCGAATTGTAATGCAAGCTTTAAAGATACAAAGTAGAAAAATATTTCAAATATACTCCAGGTGTTGCTAATGCAATCTCATTTATCTTTCTGCTTTCAGAGAATTAATCCATCACAAGTTGGAAATGTCTCTTGAAGATACATGCTCCTTTCCATTACAGCGTGGTCAAATGCCAGCCTGTTTCTTTGAGGACTCTTCTGAAGATTTTAAGCTAGCTAGTAGCTTGATTTTACTCTCCCCTGACTTCTTTTTGCAGCAGATTAGGTCACTGAAATCTATGGGAGCTTAGTTGTTAGAAAAATAGAGCACAGTGGCTCATTATTCTGTATTCTCAAGACAGGGCTATCTCTTTAGTCCTGATGCATTTCTGCACACTGTTTAGCAGCCGTGCTTTCAGCGTAGCAGACCTGCAAGGAACGGATGTGATGCAGGAGATGAATATTGATGAAATTGCATCAAAGAACTTTGTGTGTTGCAGTGTTAGTGGTGTGTGCATGTGTCACTGACTTGTGTATTTTCTGTGGTTATCTATATCACGTCCCTTTGAGATGTAAAGTGTACAGCAGTAATCCAGACCATCTCAGTGAGATTACTGTATTTTTGCAATTTTTTATGGCTGAAACAGGAGTTCAAGGAAGACTGTAGAGTAGCTGCAGAGTGTGATGGAGACAATCCTTCAAACTGTTATCACAAGCTTATCAGAAAATTCTGGCACGGGTCAAAGTTCATACTCAGTGATCTGCAACAGCCCTTGTGCTCCACACTGAGAAAGTGCATCTTATTGCAGATTTCCTCAGACCTATTTTTATGGGGTAGATCTACCAAAAAATCTTAAACATGGCAATATTTGGCAGTTGATCCCTCTATGGTCCTTGGCTAAGTTAAGCTTCCAGAGTGTGGAATTCGTGGAAACATAGGGATCCAGAAGAATATTTATGGAAGTCAGCAGACCCAGTATGTGTCTAAATCAAATATGCTTAAAAAGAAAAAATCCACTCCCCAAAACAACTCTCTCTGTCCTTGCTTTTCCACAAAGTCCCCACATCACCAGGCTGAAGGCAGGCACATTCTTCTGCTTGGAATCCTCAGATGTGAGCCTCTTCTGTGTTTCTGAGCAAGATTAATCTCTCCCTCATTAAACAAAAATGGTATTTCTGCCAAACATCAAGAGAGGATTTGTACCCAACTATCAAAACATATTTTCATGCACAGTATTTGGATTTAAAAGGGAGAAAAAGAACTGATACAGCTTTGACATGCAAATGCTGGCTGTCCAGAAAGAGAACCCAAAAAAACCACTGCTATCCAGGATCAAAACTTCTGTGCCCAAATGTCTTCTGTGTGTTTTGCCAGCTGTACAGTACCTGCAAGGTTAGGGCTCACAAGTCAGCAAGGCATAAAAAGTCCCAAGTGAAGAACTTGATCCAAAATACAAAATGAGGTATTATGGTCACCTGGGAATTGGGGAGTATCTACCATGGAGCATTTTCTTAATGAAGGCCATGAGGTTTGTTAGGATAAGATCTGCCTGGCATGGCTAAATTGGGCATCTCAAGAATATGGAAATGCTGTGATCTGCCATTTAAAATGGTCCTTGTGCACCAGTGTCCTTTGGGACCTCGTGAGAAGTCGTACTCAACTAAATCTTTTCAACAGCAAGTCTTTTAACTGTACCTCTAAACTGTATAAAATGTAGGACTGTTCAAAGGCCCTGATCTCCTTCAAGGCTACTTTCTTTTGCCTCTTTCCTATTTCACTGCTGTGACACTTCGGAAATGCGATGACCCCGCTGCCTGTTTGGCAGTTGTAGGTTTTCAAACACATTTCTATTATTTGGAGGCCAGGCATCACTGAACGGAACAGATTTGGCTGCAGTAACCTTTTCTAAAATTATCCTACTAATAAATTTGTCTCAGCAGAATTGTACCAGACCTGTGTGGAATCCCATGTTGTGCTGTCTTCTGTTCCAACACACATTGGGGAAATTCAGGGGAGGAGCTTTGGATTTAACACCTCATCCGTTCATGATTACTAGGAGATGGTAGGGAAAAAAACCTGGAAGAGTTTGTAAAAGGGAACAACTGTATTCTATCAGAAAAAAAAAAAAAATCGACACAAACCCCAGTATCTTAGTCCCACCTAGCAATCAAAGCTAAATTACCTTTTGTGCTATAAACTTCTTCTTCAGTCGGGCACTAATCTTGCAAATCACAATGCTGTGCCAGTGTGCAGAGTACTTAACAACACCGTGTGAAGTGCAGGTACCCAAAATCCTGGTTTTGGGTCTTCAAATGAAGTGCATCTGCAGGAAGCATTAGGTTGTGGAAGAAGTTCTTCATATAGGAGTATTCATACTTTATGTTACCCACAGTATTTCAAAACATTAGGTGACACTTTTTAAGGCATAATAATATTCTCATAATGAAGTTCTCAGCCTGTTTCAGCATCTCCTTTCCCTTCTGTCCTCTAGGTTACTCCTTGTTCAATATTTTCTGGTATGCAAAAAGTAAACAAAAGTAATGCAAAACTGTAAGTGAGGATGAAACAGAGATAATCTCCAGAAATTTAAAAAAAAAAAAAAAAAAAAAAAAAATCAACTAAAATTGGCTCTCCCCCGCTGTGTGGCACAGAATATTTTGAAGTATCTGTTCCCAAAAGCAATGTTACTAGAGCTGGTCTTCCATTTGATTACAGAAACTAATACAGAAACACAACTTGTAAATATCAAATAAAATGAGACATCTTGATACAAATATTTTACATTTATTGGAAGAGTACAGTAAAAAGGGGACTGCAGACTCATTAGTGGTAACTGGTCCAAAGGAGAAGACTAAGGACTATTCAAAAAAGGTCTGCAGTTCACAAGAATATGGAAAATCTGCTATGTAACAGCCTAGGAAAATAAAAAGTTAGCTTGAGTTCTAAAGTGTAACTTTAAAGTATATAAAAAATTGGCAAATAAATAAAGTTAAAATGCAGATCTATTTAAAATTATAAAGGACAGACAACCAGCAACTGTATAACATAGTTATCAATTTCAGACTTGATTAAAAGCCAGATAAACTCAAAAATGTTGTTTCTTTTTTTAAAATTTATTTTATTTTACATGTACTTTAGGGAAGAAGCACCCATTTCCAGTGTTATGTATTATCGATCTGTTTCACAAATATATTATTTTTAAACAACAAAGAGCATAAAAGGTACTTTACCTATATTTGACTTGCTGGTGCGTATTTTGGCACGAAACTGAGAATTGAATAGATACCTAAAGACAAATACATAGAGGATGCAAATGGCATCTGTGCCTACTCAAGGCTGCTGGTGACAAAAGTCTGCCTTGTGACGGCAGGCTAGTGGTGCCTCCTTCCCCAACAGCCCTGCTCCTTCTCCAGCTGCCAACAGTTACACAAGGGAAAAGCAACACATGCAACTTTAAAATCAGCAGTCCTACAACCCCAGCCCAAGTTTCATCCCTGGAAGTCCTTTAACAGAAGGTACAAGGCAGGTGTTTAATGCTGGCTTTCACTACACAATATTTCTCTGTAGGAGTCTGCCTGCCTTTTCTGTCTTTTGTGATGAACCTATATCACGGGGTTTTTTCCTATCACATGTTTTCAAAATTGTAGTGAAAATTAAGTGGGAAGCTTGCTGGAAACAAAATTAACTTGTGATTTACAGGTAATGGTACAATTAACACTGGATAGAGATATGTAAACAGACATTTCAATTGAAACCCAGTGCAAGATCAGCCCCCTGTACATAACAATAACACTTATCTTCTGGAATTGCAGGTCTCAGCACTTCATAGTGAGGGGGATATATAATTAGCACTATAAGTAAATGTTGCATGACATAGTGAATTAAAATTTCTGAAAGTGAAATTATGAAAATTAACACTAATTTTGAAAATGTCTGTTAAGAAGAAGGAAGTTCACAACAAGGCTTAGGTGGAGTTAAGTCATTGCTGTTGATTTTGAAGATACTGTTCAAATTTGGCCTGACAGCAAAACGTCAGGGAGCATATTTAGCTTTATCATTTTCCCTATGTAGATCAGGATGTTTTGTATTGTAAACCAGACAGTCAGGAATGCTGTTCCTCTGATGTATTTTATGATGTGGACAATTAATGATACAGCTAGGGTCTGCAATTTCATTAAAAATGTGATTTGAGCAATGTTCTTCACCTTGATTCACAGTTACTTCCATTTTCATATAAACACACTGCCCTAGGCATCAAAGTATAACATCACCACAGTACTTCTGAATTAAACAAAAGCAGGAGTGTATTTGGACATTTCTGTCACCAGAATAACTTTTGGTAAGTGAAAGGGTGCCATCTGTGGTACATAGAGCCTTCAGAATTAGGAAATCTTTGGGAGATGCAACAATACAGATTATTACAGGAGAGCTCAGCTGGAAGTGTAAGATTACTCTAGCCTTCTTTAAAGAGCAGAAGGATTATTTGAGAATTGAAGCAACAGCTAAAAGTTAATTGTTTACGTATCAGTAATCCAAGAATTTTGCATTATTACTTGCATGTAACAATGACAGAATTCTTGATACATTGAGAAAAGATGAGCTGACTGAAGAGAGTACTGTGCATCTTTTTTTTTAGTAATGAAAAGTTCTGCTCATACTTTCAATGTCTGTAATGCAGAGGGAATCACTGATCTGATTTTTGTTTTAAAAAGCCTAATTGCCTTGTATTGATGAAGAGTTTCAGTGGTTGGCTCACTTACTGTATTCATAAAACTTACGTACTTACCTATAAACACTTGTGTTTCTAAAACTGGATGACAGTTCCAAATAGTAGTAATTCAGGACTTTTTCCAAGTGTTCTCTGCTTTATGTGAGCCCTAGGTTACCATACTGGTTCATAGGCCCTAATTATCTATAAACAATGAATCAATTTAACTCAAGTTGTATTTTCAAGGCATTCTACTCTGGGAGGCAGAGGAAGAAAGAAACTAGTTCATGGCTCTTCTACATTTTCAATTTATGACCTTGATCAACTAGATTCTAGGGTTTGATTTATCAATTTTAGGGTTTTATTTATCCATTTCTGCAAGTATGCCTAACAGGTTTTTTGTTTGGAGAAGGCATATGGATCTGAGATCTCTAAATGAATAATCCTTCCACAGCTACAATCTCAAACACCTGCAAAACAACGATGTTTGTAGCTACTAACCTAATTAGTCTTTACCTCATACTCCCCACTCCCAAATAAACCATCTAAAAATTCTAATTTAAGTCCTGCCTAGATGATGCCTGAGAAAATTGTGTTCTGCAACAGCCAATAATATACAAGTGCCTGAAAATGAAACACTGAGTTAACACTCAAGTTCTATACCTGGAAATATATTCCAGCTGAAATTTTCTATCAAAAAGAAAAGGACATAATGGTAACTTAGGGTTGATGGTTGGAGGTAGCATTCCCAGGGAGAGAACAGTAAATACATCTCTGAATCTTTCTGTTTTATAGAGTAGCAGTAGTAAGGCTGAAATACAGGAATTTCTTTTGCTTATTTTACAGACAAACAAAATCAAGTTGGATTCTAGGGTTGAAACTGTGAAAGTTTAAAGACAGGACTCTGTCTATCTGGTACTTATTATAATGAACATGACTCTGATAACTGAATGTGAAAGTAAGTAAAAATGTTGGAGCTACCAGGCAGATCTTGCTCGAATTTTCAGTGAGAGAATCTTCCCTTCTTTGGAACTGCAGATCTCAGCAAAGTAAAATTGGGCAGGCATTCCTGCAATGCATGTAGGAGCTGCAAATCACAATTCAGTACCACTTTGAGGAAAAAAATGGTAGTAATACTTGAGTGCTCCTAATATGACAAGTGGAAGGATTCTTCCATTTCAACTTGGAGCCTTCCACCTTTAAATTTGATTTGTTTATAATGGGAAGCTACCCCAGGGAGTATTTACTCTTAGAAAAACTTAATAGGCTCCTGAGGTTGATTCACTTTCCTAGCAAGTTGTTACTGATGATTAAGGACTGCTTTTTTGTTGGCTTGCTTTGTTTTTCAGTAAATCTGCAGAAGGAAACTGGAAGAAAACATTTTTAATAAGAGCTGATATTTCAAACTGACCAGATCTCTTAAAAACTCACAGTTGTTTGGAACTTCGGGAATAGTGGACTTGCCCTGTACTTGCCATGTACCTTCTAATTACTAATTGAGGTCTTGTATTACTGGAAGTGAAGCACTGCACAAAAACCATTCTAAGAAGAAAAAAATACATAACTTCATTGGTATCAGGGGTATTCTTCCCTGACTCGCCTAGGAAGAAAGCTTCCAACAATATCCGAAGTCCTTTTGTGCTTCAGGGGAAAAGAAATTAATTGGTAAACTCTTCCTTTAACAGCAAATTATTTTATGCTTGGCCATAAAGATGTTACAAATCCAGGGGCACTGGCACAAACAAATATTCCTAGTGCCTACAAACAGGAAAGCTGTTACAGAAAGTGGACTCTCAGCTTCTTTCTCTTTATTCAATCTTTATAATGAGTTATTATTTGTGAAAATCAATTATTTTCAGAACTGCTGAATCCCATGTTTGATAACACTATTCACACACTAGTATAGGTCTTCAAATATTGCACTCCCTCAAGTCTGTGAGTAGCACTGACATTTAGAGGATATGACAGCAAGAATACTGGAAACAGGGATAGTATTTAATCACTGTTAATATTTGTGCAGCAGCACATCTGGGAAAATTGGACAGGAGACATTTGTAAGTGCCTCTGAGACTTGGTTACACTGTAACCTCAGAAAAATGTGGGATATTTTCCTTTTTTCCTGGTATTCTTTATTACTTTTAGAATGAGTGCAAAAAGGGTAACAAAATAGTTCTAAAGAGATAACAAATGGGTAACCTCATAGTCAGTTTTAATGATGTGCTTGTAGGATTTAAGTAAGCATAACAGGTGGTCAAAGACATGAATGAAAAAATACTTAAGTATTGAACAACATAGATTTCCTTAACCAGTTTCCTCTTTCCCGTCAGTAAGAATAGGCTTTACCAGCTGCAGTTCTCACTGGTGGCCTTTTGGTGATTCCCAATAACAATTTCCAAAAAAGTTTTAGGCAACTCTGCAAAAAGGCATGCTTTTTTAAGAAGAAATGCAATGTAATTGTAGTTGTTAAATGAAAATCTAGTTCACTGGTTTTCACAGAAATGAATGAAAATGCACATTTCAAAGACAATGCCTTCACGGGATGCCAACTCTACAACATCATCCTTTGCTGAAGCAAGGTTTATTTCCAGACAAGATACTTCTCACCATTTTACTTTTCATAAAATAAAGAAGCTTAGAAAACTTTATGATTTCACTGGTGGCTAGACTTGGAAGATAATATGTGCTTATTTCCTACTAAAAACAAACTAAGGATGCACTTTTTGCCGTCAAAGCAATTTTCTTAAAATAATGAATGCAGTTCCTAGGAAAAACATGAAATTAAGAGATAACCTGCTGAATTCCCTCTCACATTACAAGATGAGCATAACAGTATTCAGAGTTTCCTACATTTAACAATGTAAAATAATTCAGGATTCCCTCAGGGTCTCTCTGGTTGTGACAGTGCCAGAGTAAAAATGTAACCTGAAACCCATGCTTGCAAAACAGACCTAAGCTTAACTTCTTTAACTCTGTAAGTTCTCTATGATAAACACAGTACATGAGCCAAATGACCAGGATCTGGCCTACCTGGTAAGACTCATCTGACAAGACTACATCATCAAAAGGCCATGGAGAGCAGATATTGCAGCATAGCTTCTTTAGTGCAATATCTTTTCTTTAAATTTCATTGCATGGCAGGCTTGGTTGTGAATGCTCCTGTGAGAGGCCTACTGTATCTATAGGTATGGATTCCAATTTACTAGTTTCAACAATTACAAGTCAGACATGATGAACAAATTCTGCCACAAACTGTTAAAGTAATGACACAGAAAGTTTAAATAATTGAAAAGACAAGTACCTGTATTGAAATTTATTCTATAACTATAAAGTCATTCTGGTATTCTCCCAAAGTGTTACTGCTTTTGAACTGAGCTGGTGACTACGTCAGTAATAGTAACAGATTTTCCTAATGCTGTAGAAATCCCCTGTTTTAAAAAGACTTTAAATTTAAACAGAAGTGTGACATATATGTATGGAGGTTAACTATTTCAGAAAAAAAAAAATCAGTACTGTTTTTATCTTTCTGTGAAAGTCAGAGTGGTGACTGGTTAATTTATGACAAATAAAGGAGTGTTTTATTTTATCTGAATAAAGCAGTATTTCTTGCTGTCAAGAGGGCAAAGGAAGAGTCCATCTCTCTAACAAAAGAAGATTAACTCTCCGGAAAAGCTATGAATGCTGACAGTGTTATCCTTACTTGCAGACTTCAGGGATGCATATGTTAGGAAATGCAGTTGGATGAATCTCAAATTTTCCCAAATGATTGTGAAACATTTCTTAAATCTTAGTACACTTGCACTTGCATTAGCATACTAGCAAATTAAGGCACGGACTCTGTGTACTACTTAGAAGCATACAAACTAACAAGAACGTTTCCTATTGCTCTTGAAAAATACCTCTGGGCTACTTGAAGTACAGAACTAAGTAAATATATCCAGTACACTTACAATGAAGTTTTAATTTATGCCACCAAATTTTCCAAGCACTACACTTTCATCGGTATGTGTATATATATGCATCCCTATCTCCAAGAAAAAAATCACTTAACAAAATGCAAGAAGCACTTACCATTTCTTACAGCTGGAGACAGTACCACCTCAAATGCAGGCAATGTGCTCCCACACAACCATTCACCGATGTAGCTGGATGCTAAGTCCTATGTAACAGACAAATTCTTCTAGACTACACATATTTTGGTCACACATAGCCCTAAACCACCACTGAGCACTACTGTAAATATACTTTAGAGAGCAAAAGATGATGCTGACAATAGAAAAGCCACACTAACAGAAATAATGTAATGTAGCCACTGACTTCACTACATCTCAAACTCACTGTAACACTAAAATATAAGGCTAATTAACATTCCAAATGCTGTGTTACTTACAATCCCTGTTTCTTACTTGCATTAGCAGCAACTGGTATCCCTTGATCTGAACATTTTAGTAAATTCCTAGAAATGTTTTAAGCACCTTAATGCTGGAACTCAGACAGGGATACGGTAACTTGTTCCTGTTTCTATGCAGAGCCCTAGAAAACAATTCCAGCTGCAAAGAGGACCCAGAGTCAAAGTAACAAATGGTGCACTTCCTCCCTCCCCTATCTAGTAAGTTTTTATTCTTTCTGGCTTTTTTTTTTTAATATATATTTATATGTATATATATATACAAACACAAGGTTTATTTTCTTGGTGCATTTAAACCTTGTTTATCCCCAGTCTTTTGATATTTGATTGCAATAATATAAGAAAAAAATAGAAGGTTAGTATTTCTACTCTGCTGTTCCCTGTCAGAGGCTTTAAACATACTTCTTTCCTTTTGGTTGTTTGAACAACTTCCTCATGCCATACAGAAGTAGTATTTTCCTTTGGACACTACGCATGAAATGTTGTTTTGTTCAGAATAAAATTTTGCATGCTCCAGCTGCATTCTGAGAATTTTTACCAATTTAAGGGAAAAAAAATGCGGTCAAAAGTAAATCTAGCAACATATTCTTTAGTTCCTCTAAGATCTATGATATTTGTTGTCTGCTTCTATCATTAATAAACCTCTTTTTCTTGGCCTACTACTTTCACATATTTTTTGAAAGGCAGATAGTTTGCAGTATTTCTTAGCATGTGCAGTTGAGACTTTAAATTGGTCTTTTTTTTTCTAAAATGAACATAAGTCACCATAAAAGAAACATATTACTGAATTCTGATGGCATTGAAGGAAAAAAACCCCATGGTTTATGTAGATCTTATCAAAAGTCAGAAGTATTTCTACTGTATGGTAATAAATGCACAAGTAATCCAACTACCAAAAAAGATTCTGGATTTTTCCATTCAGTATGCATGTCTGCATCCAGAATCTAACTGAATTTCATGCTTAAAACAAAGTATCATCTAAATGTATCAGATGCAGAAAGAATTAAAAAAAAAAAAAAAGCTTCTAGTTGAAATACTTGTCAAAACTGTCTTCAGTTTTAAGGCCAACATGTATGACAATCCCCATGTTAATATGCTGACATACAGGACAGAGGTAGCAGAGTAAGAGTACAGCTTAAAGTAGAATACCTCTGAAAAATGTCACTAGCAGTTATTTGCTGTAAAACAGCTAGAAGCCACAGTCTCTTAAATTTATAGTATGTGCTTTCCTATGTACATGTAACCTAAATTACAGTACTATTGTGACTGGATATATAGCATTTCTCAGTATATATCTTTAATGCAGGTGTAGACACCATTCAAGATGGTATACCAGTTAATTTCAGAGTAATCTTAGAAGAATGTTGCAAATAATGCTGTATAAATGCATAGTGTTTGAGGGAAACAATTACTTCACTGGAAAATAAAGTCACAGACATTTTGTTGGCACTTCTTCATCACTATGTCACTTTCTTTTTGATTGAAGACAGCTCTTTCTGAATCTCACTGAATTTTGGCCGGTTTTCTGGCTTGTAGTCCCAGCATCTCTGCATTATTTTATATATTTCTTCTGGACATTTTTGTGGTGCAGACATTCGGTAGCCTGGTACATAGAAAAAGTGGGGAAAACTTTAAGTACTGAAAACTGATGCATACTGACAAATCTAAAAAGATAAGAGCAAAGTTCAAGAAAGACCATTTCATTTAAGAAGACCTTCAAGGTAATATGAAGAACATCTTCAGTACATAACCTATACATAAGAGATAATTATGAAACTAATTAAAGCTCGGGTACCAGTGCTATTTAAGTTTGACATGCTAAAACTGTCAGTTTGATGCTCACACCTAATAGCAGCAACTCACACAGATTTCTTTCCTGTAAGCAGCTACCCTCTGGTTTTCAGCTGTATTTCCTTACTTTCCCACAGTGAGGAAATTGATAATAAAAATTAAGATGGGAGTAAATTTCTCTGCTCTTTTTGAAGATGAAACAACTTTTATTCTCGCATTTCTTCCCTTTTTTGGCTCCTTAAAGATGTCCCTCCCCATTTACACTTTAGGAATTAATTTTTCTTCCCTCTGTTTTCTTAACTTTTATATCTTTCCGTCTTATCTCAACTCTTTCTCTTCTAGTTTGCTTAGATAGGCAGCAGCTTCCACACCTCTCTGCTGCCATCAGCCAAAGGAGTTCTCTGACTTAGCAATGAGCAGAAGAATGAATAATCAGTTAAGTAATTTAGCAGCTAATCATTCCAAAGTCTCAGGTAAAGTGGCTATTCAGGCATTATCATCAGCACCCTGGACCACAGAGGTGTAGTCACAGCAGTGAAGACAATTTCCCAATGAGTAGGAAATTGGGGAAAATGCCAGGAAGATTGTGTGTATGAACAAGGAGCTCCTGGACAAAACCAAGCACAAAATCAGGTAATGGGATGAGCCTCCCATTCTCTGAACCTCCCATTCTCTGAGCCTCCAGGGATGAAGCAGAGCAGAGACAAAGCCCAGAAGGGATTGAATCTGCTGGGGGTGTCAAAGACAACAAGCAGGGCTTCTGTAACTATGCAGGGGACAAAAGGAAGGCTCGAAAAAAATGTGTGCCCACTGCTGAACGAGGCACTGAGCAACTCAGCAACACAGGACAGGGACAAGGCTGAGGTACTGAACACTTTCTTCATCTCACCATCTACTAGCAAGACCGGCCTTCAGGAATCCACAAGCTACAGGGATCAGTGGGAAATGCTGGAACAAAGAGGATGTACCCTTTGTGGAAGAGGACCTGTCAGAGAATACTTAGGCACACTGGACCTAGTTAAGTCCAGAGGCTCTGATGCACCCGCTGAGAGAAAAGCCTGATGTCACTGCCACACCGTTCCAAATAATCTTTCATACATCACTTTGACTACTTGGAGGAATACCTGAAGACAGGAGTAAAGCAAGAATCACTCCTATCTTGAAGTTAAAGCACTCAGGGAACTGCAGGCTGGTCAGCATCACCTTGATCCCAGAAGATGATGGAGCACCTAATGGTGGAAATGATTTCTAGGCATTTGAAGTACAAGAAAGTCATCAGGACTAAGCATGCAGAAAGTCAGCATGCATTCACTAAGAGCTAGTCATGCTTGATCAATGTGAGAAACTTCTTCAAAGAGATGAGTGGCCTGGTATGTGAGGGAATTTCACTATAAAATCCTCACAAAGACACCTTTGAATTTATGGGCTAGATGACCAGACAGGAAGGTGGATTGAAAACTGAGGCTGAACAGTGAGCCCAGAAGGGAGGTGATGAAGTGATGAGTGGTACAAAGTCTGAGGTCCAGGGTCAGTAGTGGGTCAGTAGTAGTTCTGTGTCACACTTTCATTAAGGCTATGGATGAGGGGCAGATGAGGCAGCACCTGAGCGATGGTGACCCTTGCTGGTGGCACCGAGCTGTGAGGGGCTGATACACCCGAGGCGGTGCTGCCGTCCAGAGGGACCCGGACAGGCCGGAGAAAGGGGCTGACGGGAACCTCAAGCAGTTCAGCATGGGAAGAACCAAGTCCCGCAGCAGGGAACAATCCCAGGCACCAGCATGGGCTGGGAATGCCCAGCTGGGAAGCAGTTTGTCAGGAAAGCCCCTGGGCCTCCTGGTGGACACCAAGGGTTGAACATGCACCAGCATCAGCTCTTCCACCAAAGAATGCTAAAGGCACACTGTGCTGAACTTAGAAGCAGTGTTGCAGTAGGTTGAGGGAGATCATCTGTGCTCTCTGCTCAGTCCTGGCTGAGGCCACATCTGGAGTGTGGGTCCAGTTCTGGGCTCCTCAGTACAAGACAGGCATGGGCACAATGGAAAGAGTCTCGTGAAGGATCACCAGAAGCACTGAAGCATCTCTCTCTCCAATGAGGAAATGCTGAATGAGCTAGAGTAGCTCATTCCATGGGTGATGGGAGTAGCTCACTCTCATCCTAGAAAGAAGAAAGCTCAGGGGATCTCAGTAGTGTATAAAAAGACCTGCAGGGAGGGTGCAAAGAGGACGGGTCCAGGCTCTTTCCATGCCCAGTGATAGCACCAGAGACAATGAGCACACACTGAAACATGGGAAGTTCCTCCTGAGCATCAGGAAACACTTTTTTCCCTGTGAGGGTGACTGGGCACAGGTTGCCCACAGAGATGGTGGCATCTTCATTCATGAATATATGCAAAAGCTGGATGTGATCCTGCTTGAGCTGCGTGGTTTGGGCAGATGACATTCAGAGGTCCTTGCACATGTCAGCCATTCTTTGACTTTGATTCCACAAATTGTTCACCACAGGTAGTTCTGAGCAAATAACAGGCAGTGCGCTATGTGCTTTGGATTCGACAGCTAAATGCAGCTCTGGGACTCCAGACTCACTGCAAAGGTCTCTGTATCTTTCTACAGAACAGTGCAATGACAGTGACCTCTTAAAACAGGTAAATCTGAGAAATATTTTTACTTATTTTACACTGCATGCATCTGCTCTAGGTACTGGATAAATGCATGTAAGTTCAAACAAGAATGGCTTGGGGTCTAGGATTTGATTTACCTTGAAGGAGAAACTTTAATATCACCTACAGAGCTTAAAAACTACAACGAATGCCGACAATGTGTGTAAATCAACAGAGTTTCCTTTGTTGGTTTGTAGTTTGTTTTGTTTTAAATAATTTGGAAGTTTTACTAGCATAGAACCTATTTATAGATTATACAGTAGTACTATGTAGGGAAGGAAACAGTTCTGAAATGCGACTAAAGATGATGAAAATAAATCAAAGTCCTGAAATCCTGCTTACAGTTATTTGCTATTTTAAGTAAAAGCCTTTTGATTATTTTGTAAAAGAGAAATGCAGCTTGCAATGCTCAACTAGCTTACCATTCTCCACCATAATTGCTAAATCTTTCTGTGAAATGATTTCATAAAGAAGATGGAATGATACCCATTTTTTCTGGCAGTTCAGAATATTTATACCTGCCATTAGCATAATCTTAAATAATTCATTCTGTTCAAGCTTCTGCTTTGCACAGCAGCAAATCCCTCTTTTCTATCTCACCTGTTAGTTCTGCAACAGTGAAAGTCAGCATGCTGTAAGTCTTCCAACTTTTAAGTTACTGGTCAGTGCATTCCTTTTTTTTCCAAAAGGCCTATATATACATCACTCTACTCTTCCCAGAGAACTAGATTAAGCAGATTAGAAAATCTCATACCGTTTCTGCTGAAGTTGCTACAAAACTTGTATGTTATTTCTTGGCTGTTTTATACTGTGTCCTTACAATTTTTCCATCATTTATTACCATCCCTATAAATAATTACCTTTCTCAACTTGCTCTCGTGCTTGTTGGTTGGTCATTCCAGGGTATGGGCACACACCTAAACTGAAGGTCTCCCACAAAAGGATTCCAAAGCTCCATACATCACTCTCAGATGTGTATCTCCCTAAGAAAAGGAAAACAAACCTTTTACTTAACATATAGAGAAATCGGTATTTCAGTAATTATGGCCTAAATTTCCTGTAAAGGTAAAAGTGTTATATTGGCAAGCTTCAGGCAAAACGAAGTCATAGCTACTAATAAAACATTCTACACATTTCACAGTCTTCAGTATTTCAAAGAATGAACAAGTTATATTAAAGCCAATACTCTGGAATTACATAAGCTCACCTTAAATTCTACTATTATACACCAATCTGTTATGCAAGAATTTCTTTCCTTCTTAATGTACAAAAACATTTTTCTTTTAATATAGAAGGACAGTAAAATGTCAGGGTTTTCTCCCTTATTTACAACTACTTTCAATTCCAAATATTCTTTAAAAATTACCTTTCCCAGCTCTCCATTTTAGCATGGCAGTGTTTATTCTGAGAAGAGCTATCACCAGGACTGTTTATGAGCAAGAAGAAGACCTGGTTCTCATGTTTTGAGAGACTGATCTCTGAAAATCAAAGTATGGCTGGACCCTGCAAAGCTGATGCACTGAATCAGTTTAGGGGAAAAAAAAACAAAATCAGACCTGCTGGTTCCATTGCCTCCAACATGCTTCAGAGATTGCAAAACAGATAGATAATTGAATTCTAAGCCTCTTTGTAGAATGATACAGGAATTTACAGCAAAAAGGAGATCTTTTGGAGCAGATATTCCTAGATTGTCCCTGATGGAGTCACATCAGAAAAAGACTCCTAGCCTTTTGTAGCAGAATCAGTGAAAACATTACCTTAAAAATCCATTTTCAACATTACTTTCAACATTTTTCATCACTGTTCTTCTTTGTTCCATACTATTACTTTGTATTTATGTGTCTTTGTTCTTTAAAAACATCACTTGTGAATGTATTGTTTGTTTATCTCTAATCATCAAACAAACCAAACTAATCCACTTCTGACTAGGAGAAAGAAGGAAAATACATGTAAATTATAGTGACAGTTGATGACAGCGACAACTGTTCTGACGTCAGAAAATTCAGTTTACTCTTAGACTAAATATCACTTCCAGCTGTGCTGTGTCAGCTTGTGTCATAGTTGGCAATTACGGATATTCACTACGCTCTTTGGAGGAAAATTAGTTTTCTTGTCTGTGTATCCCACAGTAGGACATTGAGCAATTTAACACTTTTCACTGAAAGCATTCAGCAGATACAAGATAGGTGATTAGCTGGTTTTTTTAAAAGAAAGTTCAAGTTCATTATTATGAACAGCTAATTATATTTTCTGCTATTACATTATCTGAGGGGAAAAAACAAGATCTGTTTAGACAAAAAACCCAAGTCCTCCCCACGTTACTATTAACATCACAAATAACTCAAAATATTGTAGGGAGCAAACATACATATTAAATGTATTTAAATTTTGAAAGATGGGGAAGTAAAAACACCCCATAATTATCCTAAAAATGTGCTGGTTTTGGTGGGGTAGAATTAATTCTATTCAGAGTAGCAGGTAGAGGGCTGTGCTTTGGTTTTGTGCTGAACACAGGGCTGATGATTCAGAGATGTTTTTGTAATTGCTGAACAGGGATTGCACAGAGCCAAAGCCTTTCCTGCTTTTCACACTGCCATGCTGGGGAGGGAACTGGGGGTGCCTGGGAGGGGACACAGCCAGAACAGGTGACCCCAAACTGACCAAAGGGATATTCCAGCCCATGTGGCATCAGGCTCAGGGTATAAAGTTGGGGGAAACAGGAGGAAAGGGGGAATGTTTGGGGTGATGGGTTTGTCCTCCCATTAATGGTGTAGAATGGATCTAAACAGCACCCACACAGAACCAAAGGTTCCATTTCTCAAAAACTCCAGTGGCATCTGAATTTTGCTTCTGACTTATGGCACAATGCCCTAACACCTCAATTTGCCCTGATCTGGTTTCTAGCTTTCACAACTTGTGTCTTTTCCTAATTTAACATACTTTAGTGACTGCTCTTAATTTGTCATACACAGTGACTTCAGCAGAGACTAAAACTGAACTTTTTTTGTAGCTTCTTAAGTACATTAGCATTCATGTAGTGTCCAAATGACCCTATTCCTCATTTTCCCCCAACTTTTGAATCCTGATATTCAGCACTGACCTAGCCAGTGGTTACTAACTAGTTTTGAAATACTGCAGATTTAGTTTTATTTAATTTTGGTATCTTAAGTACCTCCAATCTTGCCTACACAAATCAATGCAATTCTTACAACCTTATTATTAGAATGGAAAACAACAAAATATAATCCAGTAAGTTTTACTCATATCTTTCAAAGAAGTGGAAAAAAATATCCTTCAAAAACACACAGAAATCTTCCATGACATTTTGAAAGTGGAATACTGACTACCGAACATATTAAAAGATGTTTGAGAGAGCTTATTTCCAAACATTACAGAAAATGACTTACAGCTGTTGGAGTATGTATGTGCTTTAGGAAATACAAAATAAGTAGATACTAATCCAGAATCCCCTCTTCTCTTGTATTGTGCAGAAAAAAACAGACTTGGCAGTACAAGTGAAGGTGTTGTCTCAAGAGCATGTTTCCTGATAAATTTAGCCAACTGGACCTCATATGGTTATAAGGATAGGTTTTCATAATACATCAAAAACATTGTATGCATTTCCAAAATAACAGAAATAAAAACCCAAAACACCTTTACACAGTGGATCAAACACCCAAGAGAGCAAAGCATTCATCAGTGAATGCTGGCAATACTAACACCTCTTAGAATAATTGCTAATACAGGATCAATTACTGCAACTGAATTTATTGTCAGCCTTTTAAAGGGAAGATCTGCTTACTGTGTTATGTCATTACCTGCTGCAAAAGTGCTAATGAAAGGAAGCATTCTGCTATCAATCATAATTCACAAACTTATGATTTCCAAGGCATGATTTCCAAAAAAAGGCTTTAAGAGATGGCAGAGATATTTATAGATACTTCAAATGAAAAATTTAAAAATATTTTATTCTGTGTACTCAACTGGTTTAGAGAAGTACATTCAAAACATGCCATCATTTATTAAATGTGCTGCTTCTTCACAGCTCACTTTACCTAGAAGAGTTTATTTTTCTAGTTTCATATAAGCAAAAGAAGCTAAGAGCAGCAGCTTCTGATTCTATTCTGGAACTATTACCCATGTAGTGTGGACCACTTCCCTCAGTGATAAACAATGAATTTGTATCCCCAACGCAACAACCTAGTGATATAGAAAAATGCAGGTTAAGATAAACTGCAGTTAAAAAAAACCCCATAAACAAAACAATGACTATAATTTTCACTAATGCAATGAGTTATCTAACACAGTGGTCTAATACATTAACATTTTCTACTGTTTTCAATGAGGGGCCATAAATATGCAGAACTTGCCATTCATTTTGCTAATGATCATAATTTAGATGACTGACGAGGCTGTCTACAAGAATGAGTCAGCAACAGAACCAAAGCACTCTGCTATTGCTGCATAATAGCAATTCTGATGTTGCTGCCCTATAGTTTATTGGTGGCCAAAATGTGTTTTTACAAAAATCAGACTGAAATATTAAAATTATTTTAAACATCATAAATTTGAACAGATGGAAAAAAATTGCATGTATATACATTTTAATATTGTGGCTCTGCTGCTCTTTACTGTCCTTTGAATTTTTTATTTTTTTAAAAAGAAAATTCAGTTGTGTTTTTACCATAGTTCAGAGCTTCTGGAGCAGTCCACTTGATTGGAATCTGCTTTAGGCCTGATGATGAGTACACGCCATCGTCCTCTTGCCGTGACATCCCAAAATCACTTATTTTCAAAATGTTGCTTTCACCTACCAAGCAGTTCCTTGCAGCCAGGTCTCTAAATTAGAAAAAGAAATGAACACACACATTTTTACAGATTTGAAAATATTTGGAAATCATTTAAACTGACAGAGCCCCTCAGCCAAGAGGATCATGCCTCTCAGAGGCTTATTTACAAAAAGGTAAAAAACAGTTCACAGGAGTCGTGGGTAACCAGAAGTCAGGGAAGAGGGAATAAGAGAGAAATAATCCTATGAAAAAGTGAGGGGAGGAAACGCTGCAAGTGTCTGAGCAGAGATTTTCCTGCAGTTCATGGAGAGGAGCCAGAGTGGAGCAGTGGAGGAGTGTGAGGCTGAAGGAGAGGAGCTGTTACGGACAGAGCAGAACCTCCATTCCCTGCTCATCCCTTGGCAGAGGAGGTGAAGGATTCCAGAATGAAGGAGTGACTCAGAAGAAGGGAAGAGGAAAAGGTATTTCATTTTTTGTCTTTTATTTCTCACCATCCAACTCAATTTTAATTTGCAATACATTAAATTCATGTTACCCAAGTTCAGTCTACTTCGCTATGATGGTAATTGGTAGGTGATTTCCTTGTCTTTATTTTGACCTCCAAGCTTTTCTGTCTTATTTTACTTCCCTGACCTGTTGAGGATGCGAGTGAGAAAGCAGCTGCTGTGGATGTCTGGCAGCCAGGCAAACTTAACCTATCACAACTGCCCTCAGTGGTCACAGAAATAAACCCCAGATTAATGATTCAGATCCTATGCAAAATGAAACAGAAGTTGAAGAAGCATCCTGAAATGTGTTCAGGATGTGTTTCAGTAAGAAACCCGAGAAACAGATCCATCTTCCCTCTGCCCATTAGAAGTTTCTATCAAAAGTTAAAAGCCACTCAGCTTAGAAAAGGAATTTTGTCTCAGTGATGGGTGAGAAGCTCAGAAAGTCAACTCGCTCCAAAAAAAAAAGTCTGTTTATGTTTTTAGATTAGGAGACATGCAGTAACACCTGATAAAAAAAACTACTGTGGCTTCTCTACATGCTAATAATATATTATAAACATACTATATGTATATTTAATTTTTGTGTTTCACAGCTTATTAAAATACAATATAATAAAATAAATATTATTATTCCCATTGTAATGTAATAAAATATAGGAATTTTTTAAAGGGGGAGATGTTAAGCAAGAGGATTAATTCGATACCATTAGTAACATCATGGGCAAAATATTTTTAAACTAAACTTATTCTGTTTTTGTTTATCTTAAGTAGCTAGTATGCTTACAAATGGCATACATGAATATTCCAGAAAAGCTACATTAACTCTGATGTTTTGAATTGGAGCTGTGGCATAATTCTGAAGTGAATCCCCCGAGCACTTAATGCACATTCATTGGTTTTTGAAGAATGAATTTGGTGCATGCAAACTACATTGCTCTTGCAAGAAACAAACTTAGAATTCTGCTCAAGATGTGTATGGAATTTGTTTCTCCAGCTACAGAATTTTGTTTCTATGGAATTTGTTTCTACAGCTAATGCAGAAAGGTCTGAACCAGTGGCAAACAGCTTCCAACATTAACCATGGTAATAACAAAGGACTGAACTACATTTAACCCAAACTAAAAGCCTTGAGCCATATTTAAGAAAGCTGAAGCTCATGCATCCACTTTAATCAGCTCAGCCATATTGATACTGGACTATGTTATTCAATATGTAGGCAGAGCCTAGTTATGACCCCAAATATTATAACTTGTCTCAAGAATTCTAACATATTTGACTCATGCAGCTTTTCTACTTCTAAGAACATTAATAGTTCTAGATCTTGAGTGATATAAATGAAGTTCTTCTTGTGGTTTGAGAAGATGGACCACTAAAAATCAAATCTGAACTTGCAGGGATCAGCTGAACATGTACACAAATAGATAAAATAGCTCAGTGTGCACTGCGTTACATAGTTTGATGTTAGCATGTGGTATCATTATGTACAGCTACACTAGCTAAAGCAAGTGAGCTGCAAAACAAAATTAAATTGTTATTGTTTATACTCAAGTGTGTAAAAAGTATGACCACAGAACTTCAAGAATTTTTGACTTAGGTTCCAATCATACTTCAGTAATTAGTTCTTTCATCATGCTACACAATATAATCTAGATTTTGTAACTGATGCACATAAGGAATAGAAAAAGTAATGAGCTTGTATCTCAAAAAAATTTATAGTTAATTGAAATCACAGGCATTTCCTACCTGAAGTCTGACCTAGTATTTAAACATATTGAGTCAGGTTAAGAAAAATGCATATACTGAGCTGCCTTAGGTTTATTCCTCATGCGTAAGTCTGATTATTAGGGAAAGCAGATTGTAAGTAATATGCACAGTATGGTGCTTATAAACAAAGACTACACTGAGTTTGCATAATTTTTTTTTTTGTTTTGTACATAGAATGTGTTTTCTTTTTCATTCAGAATCCTCTAGAGAAAAAGCCTTCCATCCCTACTGAAAATGGATGAAAACACTTCCATGAAAATCAGCTGGTATTTGTGGAGGTTTATAAAGACTGTGACTTTATAAAGACATCTTGTTCAGGATATATGTAAATTAATGCTACAAAGAACAAATTATATGCCTGCACATTATGAGTCTCAGAAAAAGGTATTAATACCTTTTTCTGCTTTTATCTAAAACTTTCCCACTTTTGATGCTATAATACTCTGTATTGCTTTCAACACATCACTTTTATCAATAAAGCCTTGGAAGCACTTCATATATTTACCTTTGACAAAAGCAAATTTGCCTTTTTCCATCTTCATGTGTATGATATGCTCTAACTTACTTAGAAAATACTTTAGATATGATTATTTCATTCCTGAGGCATACAAATTACCCGAAGTTAGACTGTCTTGTTAGTATTTCTACTGTCATTTTACATCTGTTTCATATCCTCAGTGATTTGTCGCTTTATTTTACAGCTAATTTTTATACGTATTTGCATGCTTAAAAGCATTTTTAAAACAGTTACACTGAAAGCTATGAATACTTCATCTTTTTTACTATTATTCTGAGGGTTTGGTTAAGATTATTCTGTACTTTTCAAATAAATTCGTCACTGTTCCTCATTATGCCTAACAGCTTCCTTTAAAAGGATGTTCTTATTTTTCAGTCTAGACATAAGAGAAAAATATAGAAGATGCTTTTGGTCAATGTGATTTAACAGAATTTATAGCCAGAATCTGGAAAAAAAAAATAATGGCATCAGCAACTATTACTCCCATCACTTTAAAATAATAAATCTTGACATTAATTTTCTTCTAGTGTCCATTACTGTAATTAATTTTTATTTTCTACAGATAGGAGTTCTAGTATAATAATGTTAAGGGGTTTATAAAGACCATTTACTTCTTAAACTCCCTTAAGAAATACACAGAATAGAGTTTCACTCCAAATGGAAGATAAACAACATGAGTTAGGGGAAACATGAAAATATAAATACAGAAGTCTGATGACTAAACTATGAGAAGTCAACTTTAAAGACAAAATCAGTGTTAAGTATTTATAGTAAATCATGACTCTACATGGACATTAAAAAAACCAAATTAAATCAAACAACAACCCCTGAAACACAATTAAAACAAAACCCCCGCAAACCAACCCCCAAACAAAAAATTCCACCATAATCAACATTCTATTTTCCCTGTCTTCTTTTCCCTGAAAAAACAGTGTGTTCTATTTGCTTTCTCTTCCTTCTCCCTAATGTTCCCTAAAGCAAACATCCTGAGGAAATACAGAGATAATTGTATGAAATTAGGTGTCTCTGGGAATTTTTTTTTCTCATAAAGCATTTACTACTTAAAGCAGTAATTCCATAAAATCAGTATTTATCTTTAATAGAAAGCAAGAAAATATTCTTTATTTACATTGTGAAAGCTCTACAAATTGGGCACACATTACACTGAGGTGCTACAGAGTAAGCTCCTTAGTATAAGAAAAGCTGACTCTCACTATTTAATACCAGGATTATGTAAATTCCTAGTACTGCTAGAGACAAAGTCTCTTCCTCCAGCTACTAACAGATAAAAACTAGTATGCAAATTGGAAATTTCCTTTTTAAGCACCGCTCTGCAGTCCCTATAAATACAAACAGGACATCTCCTAGGGATCTCTAATATGGGTTGAACCTGCTGAAACTGTGAGAGCTCACAGGACTTTTGCTATAAATTCAACAGGCAGTTCAAGGAGGAAGTAGAGGCAATTTCTCTGTGCTGGGAGTTGTACCACCTGGATTCACACCTGTAAGACATAAACCTACTAAACCTTTCACTAAGGACATTCTTACACTTCCTCCTCACCTTCTCCTCTACACCCCATAGGATCTGTAGAGCAAGTACTACCTAGCATTGCTGGCAGTGGAATTTCATGAGTTAAAAGAAGTGAAAACAAGAGAGTAAACTCCTCACAACTAAACCAGAAGCACAGACTGCCTCACTGAACTAATTAGCCATTTTACATTACATCCCTGGATGTAATTACATTACTGGATCATGCAGTTAAAATACTCTTAGGTGACAAAAACAAGTAACTAAATAGTGAACAGGATCGGTTTATCTCCTCTGCACATTAAATTCAATGAAAATAGTGTATTATTTAAACACAAAAAAAGGAGTGAAAAGTAAAATTACAAGATAAATTTCTAGGCTTTTTGTGAACTGTAAGATAGCTACCTCACCTTCATACACCTGATGTAATTTCCAATAGCATCTAAATCAAAACACGGTAGTGTCTAAATCTATTTCAGAACTTTCTTGATATGCGTATACTAATTTTGCTGTATGTGGAGAGTCCAACAAATAACATGTGCCTTGTAACAGACTGGGAATGCAAGGATATGGGGTTGTAATTGTCCAAGTTATTAAAGCTTATGTTCTCCCTGTAGGAGGGCACAGCTGCAGGCTCTGGATGGTTGGAAGCTGGTTGGGGGGTGAGAAGCAGTGATGAGGAGGAACACGTGGACAGTGTGTGAATGGGAGCTGATTGGGTGATGGGACATGTGGACAGCAGTACTGAAGCTGAGCAGCCAATGGGTGCCCTTCTGTTAAGTTTTGGCTATGCCCTGCAGAAGCTGAAGATATCAAAAGGAAGTGTTTTCTACAATAAAGTGATTTCCTTTGCATGCACAACGGTGTCTGTGTCTTTGTTCCAACGTTGCTACTTGGGAAAATAATAGAGGGTCAGAAGAACCTCCTTTGATGCATTCTGTGTTTTCTTCCCTCTTCTTACTTTATTTCTTTACATTATTTTAGCTATTATGAACATCAGTGGAGCCATATTACCCACAATGCTAATAACTTTTCTCAGTTCCTCATATAATGTAAGTCCATCTTCATCTGCACAGATAACAGTGTTGGCAAACCGGAGAAACTCCAAGTTTGATACAACAGTGATTTCTCAATATTGTCAGGTGCTCTGCTTGCCACCCACAATTTTGGATATTGCTCAGTTCCTCTCAACTATAAAATAAGAAACTTCACCCACCTCACAGCATTGATGACCTTCAATTATTCTTTCTAAAGCACTTAGCACTTAAGTGAAGGACTTAAAAATTTTGTAAAAGGAACTCAAAAGTTAAAAAATAACAAAACAACGCCCACAAAATTCAGTAGCTGAACACAACTGTCAACTTTTTGTCTTCAACCCAGATATGACTCAAGGGACTGTACAGACATATTAGGAAACCTTTATCTTTGAGTTTTATTTTGGTAGCCTACTGTGTGCCCTCCACTTTCCTAGAAGAGCAAGTTATCAGCAATTTTAAAAGAGATAAAGACGGGGATAGTAGACAATGAGCACTTCTGAGGAGAATCAAAGCAGTAGACCATGAAGATGGAAATGACACAATAAATTGCTGCATCATCTATTTCTCCCCACTTTTCCTATTCCTGAGGTTGTCCTCACAATGCCTGCTCCTCGAGCAGAAACATTCCTACCAGCAACATCTAAATGATTTTTACCTGCATTGTTTCTCAACTGTTCTGAACTGTTTAGAACTTAATAGTTCTTGTTTTTTAATTGCTTGTATTCTTCTGAACAGTTATTCTGATGAAAATGGCATCACAGTAATTTTGGTCTATAACAGTCCTCTATGCATTGATACTGCAATTTTTCCTGTACACTGCTGATTACATGTAATATGCTGAAAAAAAGTCTAATGCTTTTCTTTTCTGCTTTTCTGCTGTATCTTGAAACAAAGGTTTGCAATCCAATTTCTTCTGTCTGCCCATTTTACTGAAAAGCTAAGGGTCTGGACAGTCATCAGAGTGGAAGACAGCATACACTATTAGAGTGACTGGAAAATGAAAAACACCTGGAAATTCTTAATGACTGGACAGACAGAGGAGTAACACCTGCTGGGTTCCATGCAACCATTCCTAAGCTCTTGGGTTTCAACAAAAATATTACAGGACATAAGGACAAATATGGGTATATTTGAGAAACATATAAGATTTTTAATAGTCCTTTTTTAACAGAAAAATCTCTTTGATATTAACTGAATTATAAGGGAAATTAAATGTCCAAAAATTAATTATCCAAGATGTACCAGAACACAAGTTTACATTTTGGGCTTGATAAAATTACAGTGGACTTAAATCACAATCACAGTGCCATCCATTTCCATAACCAGTCATACAAGTAAATTGTATGGAAGGAAGAAAAATACCATTTTTAAGCAAAAATTGTCACTATCCCATTCAATGAAGCAACTAAAATTAAATATAACAGTAGACCACAAATTTTGCTAACAAGTGCATTTTTATTATAATATCATGGCTTTATTCAACCTGTGTGATAGTGTAAGTCTAGCTACAATGACTGTCCTTGCCCTTTTAGACCTGGAGGATCACTCAATTTAGTTCTCCATTCTGAATTTAGCTTTGAATTAATCTCTTCTTTATTCTACTCTATCGTATAATGTCAAATTGTAATTGATTTCTCTGTGCAGAAGCATTAAATATTGGTTTAACTAATTTAAAAAACTGGAAACATCTGAATAGGCAGACCAGATACAGTCAAAGGTCATATTCCCTTGTCCATTATATATCGGTGATAGAAAAGGCTGCATGCTGAATTTAAATTTAAAGAAAATAACTAAAGTAGAGTAGCTTCTATCACTGATTTTCTGATGACTAAGTTTTTTAGAAAAGAAACTTTTCATTCTAATAAACAAAGCCGTCTTCTAGTGTTAATATCACAATGTATTAGGTTCAAATGACTAATAATGCAAGGCAGAGCATACGGAATTGAAAAACACTGCAACTGCCCAAGAAACCAAGAAATCCAAAAGCATAATTATAATATAATATTTTTCCCACCTTTTCCACTAGAATGAAATAAAATAGCACAATAATACAGTATTTGCAGGGTTTTTCAAGTCCTAGTGAAAAAGGAAGCATTTCAAAGTCTTCTCAGGCTAGATTTAAGTACTAGCCACAGGTGAATATCAAAATTCATCTAAGACAGGTAGCAACTCTACTGCTTTTTCAATAGCTAGCACCACTAATATGGTATGCAACAGTAGCCGTAGTTTAAGTTATCTTTACATGCATTTCCATCATTTAAATTTACTTTTGCTCCTACAGCAGATAGTCATGGATTAAGATTTTTAAAGTAACAGATAAGCCTGGACTAATGTTCATGATTTTTCAGTAGATAAAGTATTTTATAGGAACTAGATCCTAAAACACTTTATTAATGAAGGTAAAAAAAGGTGAAGGTAATAAGGCTACAGAGAAATGAAGCATCCAGCCTAATTAAGGTACACTACATATTCATGAAAATAATACACAAGGCATAAGAGAGAAAACAAATACATTAGGTCTGATTAGAAATCATGAGGAAAAGAGAGAGCAGAGGAGTAGCAGCATCCAGCAGTGCTAGACAAGACAATTGTGTTGCAGTCCTAAACTGAGTGGCTAGAAAGTAAAAAAAAAAACCTCCTGCATTTTTAAGAGACAGTCACAAAGAAAGCCAATAGCAAAGGGAGAAAAGCCAGCCACATTTTAAGGCAATTACTCATTTGGGGATGTTTCTTATTTAGGGAGAAAATAATTTTAATGGATGACACAAGGAGCATATGCCAGCTAAGCATTCTTGGCAATGGAAACCATTGAAAAAGTTATACAGTAATAAACCATTAATTCATAATTTTCCAGTCAGAGAAAAAGAATTATAATTTGTACCTTACAATATCTCTCCACCTTTAATGAAGGATTACCAACAAATGCTTAGTGGCATCTTGAAATATCTTAATATTTTATAAATAGCCTATTTTGTAACTATAATAAAATAATCTTAAAACAAATGAAAATGAATATGGGGAATAATTTACTAATTGTCCTAGACAGCTAAGTAAGATTTGCAATTAGCTTACAGAAATACAAAAGAAATTTCATGTGACTAATACATTGCAGAGACTTATATATAGAAATTTAGAGGAACAGAATCAACTATTCACTTCCTGTAAATTAACAAGATAGGAAGTAAACTGAACCTCTGTCCTGATTTATTTTATTACTTAAAATCCACAACAGTTTTCCTACTCAAAAATAAAACTTGCACGTGGAAGAAAGTATTTTTCTTTTTTTTCATCATAAAGAAAAGAAGAAAGTGATGGAATTTTCATGGAATTATGGTGGGGTATCCAAAGGAAAAAAAAGAAAAAACAAAACAGTGCTGATTAAGAATCTCGATTACATCTCATATTGATAGCAGGAGATGGGACAGGACTTCCATAGCTTTTGGGAATTGGATGAACTCACATGTTACATGCATATCCACCATGGTAAAATTTTCTAGCTAGGCTGAGTCAAGGAAGAGATGTTAGTAAGTCCAGAGGCTCCAAGTTCATCAGGTATTGAACTCTACCCCTTTTCTTATATTAAAACCTTATGCTATCTCATGAAGTGAAGTCATCTGTTACAAAAATGTCCTTTCCCTGGAAAATCCAGAGTTCTACATTTAGAAATAGCCCCTCTGCCTCTTTGATTTCTCTCTTTGAAGCATATTCACTCATGTACAGGGTCCACTCCCTAAGGATCTGAGTGTTCCTTGTCCTAGTAGGATTCAAAGTTGGAAGAACAGAAAACACTTTACTCGTGCTTAATCTACAGACAGGAAGAGAATTAACTATTAGAAAACTATTGCAAAGCTATGGATTTACCGCACCTGGCTACTATTTGGAAATATTTCCACACAAAAAACTATTCTGCCATCACACTGTAGGAAGACAGGATCCTCTTTGTCATTTCATGTTACATTCATTTTAGCATTTGTTGTGGGCACAGGCTATAAAATGACTGAAGTTCAGGTAATCATCTGTTAAACATTTAAAATCTTCCTGCTTGAAGAACCATGGCTAAGAAATTTCTTAGAAGGTGATATAACATAGAGAAACAAACTGGAGTTGCCTGTTTGCATTTAACAGCTTTGTTAATGATCTGAGGGAAAAGCCAAACAGGAATTTAATTAAATTTCCAGATGATATCAAATTAAGAGCAGATTCAAGCAACAGTATGGG